>NW_027307792.1:300000-395000 GCF_047496885.1 Scyliorhinus torazame
ACAGCCCGGCCCTCCGCCACCCAGCCCTTCCCATGGCACCCACAGCCCTCCCCACCCAGCCCTGCCCACGGCACCCACAGCCCAGCCCTCCGCCACCCAGCCCTTCCCACGGCACCCACAGCCCTCCGCCACCCAGCCCTTCCCACGGCACCCACAGCCCGGCCCTCCGCCACCCAGCCCTTCCCATGGCACCCACAGCCCTCCCCACCCAGCCCTGCCCACGGCACCCACAGCCCAGCCCTCCGCCACCCAGCCCTTCCCACGGCACCCACAGCCCTCCGCCACCCAGCCCTTCCCACGGCACCCACAGCCCAGCCCTCCGCAACCCAGCCCTGCCCACGGCACCCACAGCCCAGCCCTCCCCCACCCAGCCCTTCCCACGGCACCCACAGCCCTCCGCCACCCAGCCCTTCCCACGGCACCCACAGCCCTCCGCCACCCAGCCCTTCCCACGGCACCCACAGCCCGGCCCTCCGCCACCCAGCCCTGCCCACGGCACCCACAGCCCGGCCCTCCGCCACCCAGCCCTTCCCACGGCACCCACAGCCCGGCCCTCCGCCACCCTGCCCTGCCCACGGCACCCACAGCCCTCCGCCACCCAGCCCTTCGCACGGCACCCACAGCCCGGCCCTCCGCCACCCAGCCCTGTCCACGGCACCCACAGCCCGGCCCTCCGCCACCCAGCCCTTCCCACGGCACCCACAGCCCGGCCCCACCCAGCCCTGCCCACGGCACCCACCGCCCTCCGCCACCCAGCCCTTCCCACGGCACCCACAGCCCGGCCCTCCGCCACCCAGCCCTTCCCACGGCACCCACAGCCCTCCGCCACCCAGCCCTGACCACGGCACCCACCGCCCTCCGCCACCCAGCCCTTCCCACGGCACCCACAGCCCTCCGCCACCCTGCCCTTCCCACGGCACCCACTGCCCTCCGCACCCAGTCCTGCCCACGGCACCCACAGCCCTCCGCCACCCAGCCCTTCCCACGGCACCCACAGCCCTCCGCACCCAGCCCTTCCCACGGCACCCACAGCCCTCCGCCACCCAGCCCTTCCCACGGCACCCACAGCCCTCCGCCACCCAGCCCTTCCCACGGCACCCACAGCCCGGCCCTCCGCCACCCAGCCCTTCCCATGGCACCCACAGCCCTCCCCACCCAGCCCTGCCCACGGCACCCACAGCCCTCCGCCACCCAGCCCTTCCCACGGCACTCACAGCCCTCCGCCACCCAGCCCTTCCCACGGCACCCACAGCCCGGCCCTCCGCCACCCAGCCCTTCCCACGGCACCCACAGCCCTCTGCCACCCAGCCCTTCCCACGGCACCCACAGCCCGGCCCTCCGCCACCCAGCCCTTCCCACGGCACCCACAGCCCGGCCCTCCGCCACCCAGCCCTTCCCACGGCACCCACAGCCCTCCGCCACCCTGCCCTTCCCACGGCACCCACTGCCCTCCGCACCCAGTCCTGCCCACGGCACCCACAGCCCTCCGCCACCCAGCCCTTCCCACGGCACCCACAGCCCTCCGCCACCCAGCCTTTCCCACGGCACCCACAGCCCGGCCCTCCGCCACCCAGCCCTTCCCATGGCACCCACAGCCCTCCCCACCCAGCCCTGCCCACGGCACCCACAGCCCAGCCCTCCGCCACCCAACCCTTCCCATGGCACCCACAGCCCAGCCCTCCGCCACCCAGCCCTGCCCACGGCACCCAGAGCCCTCCGCCACCCAGCCCTTCCCACGGCACCCACAGCCCTCCGCCACCCAGCCCTTCCCACGGCACCCACAGCCCTCCGCCACCCAGCCCTTCCCACGGCACCCACAGCCCTCCGCCACCCAGCCCTTCCCCCGGCACCCACAGCCAGGCCCTCCGCCACCCAGTCCTGCCCACGGCACCCACAGCCCTCCGCCACCCAGCCCTTCGCACGGCACCCACATCCCGGCCCTCCGCCGCCCAGCCCTTCCCACGGCACCCACAGCCCGGCCCTCCGCCACCCAGCCCTTCCCACGGCACCCACAGCCCGGCCCCACCCAGCCCTTCCCACGGCACCCACAGCCCGGCCCTCCGCCACCCAGCCCTTCCCACGGCACCCACAGCCCTCCGCCACCCAGCCCTTCGCACGGCACCCACAGCCCGGCCCTCCGCCACCCAGCCCTTCCCACGACACCCACAGCCCGGCCCTCCGCCACCCAGCCCTTCCCACGGCACCCACAGCCCTCCGCCACCCTGCCCTTCCCACGGCACCCACTGCCCTCCGCACCCAGTCCTGCCCACGGCACCCACAGCCCTCCGCCACCCAGCCCTTCCCACGGCACCCACAGCCCTCCGCACCCAGCCCTTCCCACGGCACCCACAGCCCTCCGCCACCCAGCCCTTCCCACGGCACCCACAGCCCGGCCCTCCGCCACCCAGCCCTTCCCATGGCACCCACAGCCCTCCCCACCCAGCCCTGCCCACGGCACCCACAGCCCTCCGCCACCCAGCCCTTCCCACGGCACTCACAGCCCTCCGCCACCCAGCCCTTCCCACGGCACCCACAGCCCGGCCCTCCGCCACCCAGCCCTTCCCACGGCACCCACAGCCCTCTGCCACCCAGCCCTTCCCACGGCACCCACAGCCCGGCCCTCCGCCACCCAGCCCTTCCCACGGCACCCACAGCCCGGCCCTCCGCCACCCAGCCCTTCCCACGGCACCCACAGCCCTCCGCCACCCTGCCCTTCCCACGGCACCCACTGCCCTCCGCACCCAGTCCTGCCCACGGCACCCACAGCCCTCCGCCACCCAGCCCTTCCCACGGCACCCACAGCCCTCCGCCACCCAGCCTTTCCCACGGCACCCACAGCCCGGCCCTCCGCCACCCAGCCCTTCCCATGGCACCCACAGCCCTCCCCACCCAGCCCTGCCCACGGCACCCACAGCCCAGCCCTCCGCCACCCAGCCCTTCCCACGGCACCCACAGCCCTCCGCCACCCAGCCCTTCCCACGGCACCCACAGCCCGGCCCTCCGCCACCCAGCCCTTCCCATGGCACCCACAGCCCTCCCCACCCAGCCCTGCCCACGGCACCCACAGCCCAGCCCTCCGCCACCCAGCCCTTCCCACGGCACCCACAGCCCTCCGCCACCCAGCCCTTCCCACGGCACCCACAGCCCAGCCCTCCGCAACCCAGCCCTGCCCACGGCACCCACAGCCCAGCCCTCCCCCACCCAGCCCTTCCCACGGCACCCACAGCCCTCCGCCACCCAGCCCTTCCCACGGCACCCACAGCCCTCCGCCACCCAGCCCTTCCCACGGCACCCACAGCCCGGCCCTCCGCCACCCAGCCCTGCCCACGGCACCCACAGCCCGGCCCTCCGCCACCCAGCCCTTCCCACGGCACCCACAGCCCGGCCCTCCGCCACCCTGCCCTGCCCACGGCACCCACAGCCCTCCGCCACCCAGCCCTTCGCACGGCACCCACAGCCCGGCCCTCCGCCACCCAGCCCTGTCCACGGCACCCACAGCCCGGCCCTCCGCCACCCAGCCCTTCCCACGGCACCCACTGCCCGGCCCCACCCAGCCCTGCCCACGGCACCCACCGCCCTCCGCCACCCAGCCCTTCCCACGGCACCCACAGCCCGGCCCTCCGCCACCCAGCCCTTCCCACGGCACCCACAGCCCTCCGCCACCCAGCCCTGACCACGGCACCCACCGCCCTCCGCCACCCAGCCCTTCCCACGGCACCCACAGCCCTCCGCTCCGCCAGCCACCCGAATGGAGATTGGCGGAGGTGCGGATTCCTGAGCAGCGCCTCCCTTACGACAGCCGCCACTCCTGACGGGGGAGAGCTGCGGCGCCTGGAGACCGTGTTCCAGACTTTGAGGAGGTCCTGGTACAAGACGGGCAGCGCCAACAGAGAGTTCCGAAGACCCTGCTGGTCCACAGACAGGAGCCGCACGTCGTAGTTCAGGCCGAGCCCCTGGGGGGAGAAACCCGTCGCCAGGGCCCCACCGTGGAGGAGGCTCAGCGTACAGGTAACGCTGCAGAGTCTGAGGGTGGAAAGTGGCAGTCTGGGTGCGGAGGCACACCAGCGCCTGACCGCCCTCCGCCATCGGGAGACTCCAGACCTCCGCAGCGACCCCGTGCAGTCGATTGTCCCGGAGGAACCGAAGCCGGGCTCTCTGGATGGTGGGACAAAGCCAGGGGGGGGAGTCAGTGACCAGCCGGGACCACAGCATGGAGGCGATCAGCTGGTTTATGACGAGAACTCGGCCCCTGTGGGACAGCACTCTGAGCCGTCCTGTCCAGCGTCCCAGGCCAGCGGTGACCTTGGTCTCCAGCTCCTGCCCGTTCGCCGGCCAGGCTCCCTCTGCCGGGCAAAGATGGACTCCCAGGTCGAGGCTGTTGGTCCGACTCCAGCTGAAGGGCCCGAGCTCCTCCGGGAGGGGGTCCACCTGCCACGGACCGACCAGGAGTCCGGAACATTTGGCCCAGTTGATCCGTGGGGAGGACGCGGCGGAGTAGACAGCTTGGCTCTCTCGCATCCTCCGGGGGTCCCCGGGGTCAGTGACCATGAGGAACACGGCATCAGCGTCCGCCGAGAGGACCACCCCCCCGTCCGGCTCGCGCAGAACCAGCCCCGTGAACCCCCTCCGCAGGAGGCACAGGAAAGGCCCCACGCAGAGGGAATAATGTTGGCCGGACAGGGGGCAGCCCTGACGCACTCCTCTCCCAAAGCGAAGGGGCGCCGTCAGGGACCCGTTAACCTTAATCAGACTCTCCGAGGCGGCGGACAGTAACCGGATCCGGGGGGCACATACCACCCGAACCCGACAGCTCGCAGAGTCCCGAGCAAATCCCCGGGCCCCACCCTGTCGAACGCCTTCTCCTGGTCAAGAGACAGGGAGGCGCTCGACATACCAGTCCGCTGGGTAAAGTGAATAATGTCCCGGGCCAGGTGGATATTGTGTAGATTGTGCGGTCCGGGACTGTGTAGGACTGGTCAGGGTGGATCATGTGGTCCAGCTCGGGGCCAAGGCGTAAACACAGCACCTTGGCGAAGATTTTATAGCCCGTGCTGAGGAGGGAGACCGGTCGCCAGATCTTAAGTCGGCGGAGATCCCCCTTCTTGGGCAGCAGGGCAATGACGGCCCTGCGCCACGAAAGGGGCATCTCCCCGGTCGCGGTACAGTCCCCCAGGACCCCCGCGTAGTCACTCCCCAGGACGTCCCAGCACGCCCTGAAGAACTCCACGGTCAGCCCGTCCAGCCCTGGGGATTTGCCCCGTGAGAGGCTGTCCAGGGCGCCGGTCAGCTCTTGGAGGTTGATGGCCTTGTCGAGCTTCCCGGCGCCCTCCGGGCCCACCTGCGTCAGGTCCTCCCCCAGAACTCTGCAAGCGTCCTCGCTGGACGGATCCGGAGACCCGTCCACGGCCCACAGCGGCACGATGAGCGGTCGCTGCTGCTGCCGGCCCCCGGCGATGGTGAAGAGGAGGCGTCCGGGGAGGAAACTTGCACCGGGCGGGACGGGCCCCCAGGGGCTTCGACTCCGCTCGACCCCAGGTCCTCCTGCTCGGGGGGCGACAGCAGCTCGAGTGGCTCGGGGGCCTCGGAGGCCCCCCCGGCCTTGCTTCTCTTCATTGTGTGCCCCGGGCAAGGCGTCAGGGGGATGGGCACCAACACGGGAGAGATGGGGCAGGAGGAGCTCGGTGGGGAGGGAGGGCGGGACGTTTGATAGAACAACACGTTCTGCGGTGGCCTCCAGCGTCTCCACCGCCACGTGTGTCCCGCCCACCGTGAGCCCCCTTTCCAGGGCCCGGTGGGCCGCCTGCTCGGCCCGCAGGAAGAACCCGGCCTTGCCGTACATCCGCGAGGCGGCTACGATGGCCGAGGGGCCGACAGCCCCGCCCATCGCACGGGTGCCCGCCTCAATGGTCATGGTAGGGTGGGCATAGCACTTCACCCCCAGCTGCCGCGTGAGCAGGCGGGAGGGCGAGGGCACCGCGGGGGCAGCGGAGCGACGGGAGGCTGCCGCCCCCACATAATGTCTTGTCCGCCCTGCCCCTGGCAGTGGAGGATGCCCCCCGAGGTGCTGGCCAGAGGGTGGGAGAGCAGGAGGCCGGGCCTGCAGCCCTGGATGGTCCCAGTCCCACCTCAGGCAGAGGGGTGGGAGGGCAGGATGCTGGGCCTGCAGCCCTGGATGGTCCCAGTCCCACCTCAGGCAGAGGGGTGGGAGGGCAGGAGGCCGGGCCTGCAGCCCTGGATGGTCCCAGTCCCACCTCAGGCAGAGGGGTGGGGGGACAGGAGGCCCGGCCTGCAGCCCTGGATGGTCCCAGTCCCACCTCAGGCAGAGGGGTGGGAGGGCAGGAGACTGGGCCTGCAGCCCTGGATGGTCCCAGTCCCACCTCAGGCAGAGGGGTGGGAGGGCAGGAGGCCGGGCCTGCAGCCCTGGATATACAGTGGTCCCTTGGTAGTGAATCATTGTTTACAGTGGTCTCTGGGTTGTGTACCTTATTTACAGTGTGCCCTTGGTAGTGTACCATTATTTACAGTGGTCCTTGGGTAATATATCATTATTTACAGTGGTCCTTGGGTAATATATCATTATTTACAGTGGTCAATGGGTAGTGTATCATTATATACAGTGGTCCCTGGGGAGAATATCATTATATACAGTGGTCCCTGGGTAGAATATCCTTATATACAGTGGTCCCTGGGTAGTATATCATTATGTACAGTGGTCCCTGGGTAGTTTACCATAATTAACAGTGGTCCCTGGGTAGTATATCATTAGATACAGTGGTCCCTGGGTAGTGTATCATTATTTACAGTGGTCTCTGGATAGTGTATCAATATATATAGTGTTCCCTGGATAGAATATCATTATTTTCAGTGGTCCCTGGTTAGAATATCATTATTTACAGTGGTCCCTGGTTAGAATATCATTATTTACAGTGGTCCCTGGTTAGAATATCATTATTTACAGTGGTCCCTGGTTAGAATATCATTATTTACAGTGGTCCCTGAGTAGTATCTCATTATTTACAGTGGTCCCTGGGAAGCATATCGTTATTTTCTGTGGTCCCTGTGCAGTATATCGTTATGCACAGTGGTCCCTGGGTAGAATACCATCATATACAGTGGTCCCTGGTTAGAATATCATTATTTATAGTGTTCCCTGGGTAGAATATCATTATTTACAGTGTTCCCTGGTTAGAATATCATTATTTACAGTGTTCCCTGGGTAGAATACCATTATTTACAGTGTTCCCTGGTTAGAATATCATTATTTACAGTGTTTCCTGGGTAGAATATCATTATTTAAAGTGGTCCCTGGGTAGGGTATCATTATATACAGTGGTCCCTGGGTAGAATATCATTATATACAGTGGTCCCTGGGTAGTGTATTATTATATACAGTGGTCCCTGTGTAGAATATAATTATATACAGTGGTCCCTGGGTCGTATATCATTATGCACAGTGATCCCTGGGTAGAATATCATGATATACAGTGGTCCCTGGGTAGAATATCATGATATACAGTGGTCCCTTGGTAGTGTATCATTATTTACAGTGGTCTCTGCGTTGTGTACCTTAATTGCAGTGTGCCCTGTGTAGGATACTATTATTGACAGTGGTCCCTGGGTAATATATCATTATATACAGTGGTCCCTGGGTAGAATATCAATATGTACAGTGGTCCCTGGGTAGAATATCCTTATATACAGTGGTCCCTGGGTAGTATATCATTATGTACAGTGGTCCCTGGGTAGTTTACCATAATTTACAGTGGTCCCTGGGTAGTATATCATTCGATACAGTGGTCCCTGGGTAGTGTATCATTATTTACAGTGGTCTCTGGATAGTGTATCATTTTATACAGTGGTCCCTGGGTAGAATATCATTATTTACAGTGGTCCCTGGTTAGAATATCATTATTTACAGTGGTCTCTGGATAGTGTATCATTTTATACAGTGGTCCCTGGGGAGAATATCATTATATACTGTGGTCTCTGGGTAGAATTTCATTATTTACAGTGGTCCCTGGTTAGAATATCATTATTTACAGTGGTCCCTGGTTAGAATATCATTATTTACTGTGGTCCCTGTGCAGTATATCATTATGCACAGTGGTCCCTGGTTAGAATACCATTATACACAGTGGTCCCTGGTTGGAATATCATTATTTACAGTGTTCCCTGGGTAGAATATATTATTTACAATGGTCTCTGTGCAGAATATAATTATTTACAGTAGTCCCTAGGCAGTCTGTCATTACTTACAGTGGTCCCTGGTTAGAATATCATTATTTACAGTGTTCCCTGTGTTGAATATCATTATTTACAGCGGTCCATGGTTAGAATATCATTATTTACAGTGTTCCCTGGGTAGAATATCATTATTTACAGTGTTCCCTGGGTAGAATATCATTATTAACAGTGTTCCCTGAGTAGAATATTATTATTTACAGTGGTCCCTGGTTAGAATATCATTATTTGCAGTGGTCCCTGGGCAGTATATCATTATTTGCAGTGGTCTCTGGATAGTATATCATTATTTGCAGTGGTCCTTGGGTAGAATATCATTATTTACAGTGGTCCCTGGATAGTAAATCATTATTTTCAGTGGTCCCTGGTTAGAATATCATTATTTACAGTGTTCTCTGGGTAGAATATCATTATTTACAGTGTTCCCTGGTTAGAATATCATTATTTACTGTTCCCTGGGTAGTATATCATTATGTAAAGTGGTCCCTGGGTAGTATCATTATATACAGTGGTCCCTGGGTAGAATATCATTAGATACAGTGGTCCCTGGGTAGTATATCATTATGTACAGTGGTCCCTGGGTCGTTTACCATTATTTACAGCGATCCCTGGGTAGTATATCATTAGATACAGTGGTCCCTGGGTAGAATATCATTATATACAGTGGTTCCTGGGTAGTGTATCATTATATACAGTGGTCCCTGGGTAGCTTACCATTATTTACAGTGGTCCCTGGGCAGTATATCATTATATACAGTGGTCCCTTGGTAGTGTATCATTATTTACACTGGTCTCTGGGTTGTGTATCTTATTTACAGTGTGCCCTGGGTAGTTTACCATTATTTACAGTGGTCCCTGGGAAGAATATCATTATATACAGTGGTCCCTGAGTAGAATAGCCTTATGTACAGTGGTCCCTGGGTAGTATATCATTTTGTACAGTGGTCCCTGGGTAGTTTACCATTATTTACAGTGGTCCCTGGGTAGAATATCATTATTTACATTGGTCCCAGGGTAGAATATCATTATTTACAGTGAGCCCTGGGTAGTACATCATTATACACTGTGGTCCCTGGGTAGTATAGCATTATTTACAGTGGTCTCTGGGAAGTGTATCATTATATACAGTGGTCCCTGGGTAGAATATCATTATATACAGTTGTTCCTGGGTAGTGTATCATTATATACAGTGGTCCCTGGGTAGAATATCATTATATACAGTGGTCCCTGGGTAGTAAATCATTATATACAGTGGTCCGTGTGTAGTGTATCGTTATTTACAGTTGTTCCTTGTGTAGAATATCACTTTTTACTGTGGTCCCTTGGTAGTGATTCATTATTTACAGTGGTCTCTGGGTAGTGTATCATTATATACAGTGGTCCCTGTGTAGTATATAATTATTTACAGTGGTCCCTGGGTAGTAAATCATTATATACAGTGGTCCCTGGGTAGAATAGCCTTATATACAGTGGTCCCTGGGTAGTATATCATTATGTACAGTGGTCCCTGGGTAGTTTACCATTATTTACAGTGGTCTCTGGATAGTATATCATTTCATACAGTGGTCCCTGGGTAGAATATCATTATATGCAGTGGTCCCTGGGTAGTGTATCATTATATACCGTGGTCCCTGGGTAGTTTACCATTATTTACATGGGTCCCTGGGCAGTATATCATTATATACAGTGGCCCCTGGGTAGAATATCATTATATACAATGGTCCCTTGGTAGTGTATCATTATTTACAGTGGTCTCTGGGTTGTGTATCTTATTTACAGTGTGCCCTGGGTAGTTTACCATTATTTACAGTGGTCCCTGGGTAGTTTATCATTATATACAGTGGTCCCTGGGTAGTGTATCATTATTTACAGTGGTCTCTTGGTAGTGTATCATTATATGCAGTGGTCCATGGGTAGAATATCATTAAATACAGTGGTCCCTGGGTAGTGTATCATTATATACAGTGGTCCCTGGGTAGTGTATCATTATTTACAGTGGTCCCTGGGTAGTATATCATTATTTACAGTGGTCCCAGGGTAGAATATCATTATTTACAGCGAGCCCTGTGTAGTACATCATTATATACAGTGGTCCCTGGGTAGTATATCATTATGTACAGTGGTCCCTGGACAGTTTACCATAATTTACAGTGGTCCCGGGGTAGTATATCATTATACACAGTGGTCCCTGGGTAGTATAGCATTATTTACAGTGGTCTCTGGGAAGTGTATCATTATATACAGTGGTCCCTGGGTAGATTATTATCATTTGCAGCGGTCCTTTGTTGTATTGCATTTTTGACACGGGTCCCTGAGTAGTATCTCATTATTTACAGTGGTCCCTGGGAAGCATATCGTTATTTACTGTGGTCCCTGTGTAGTATATCATTATGCACAGTGGTCCCTGGGTAGAATAACATTATATACAGTGGTCACTGGTTAGAATATCATTATTTACAGTGTTCGCCGGGTAGTATATTATTATGCACAGCGGTCCCTGGGTAGAATAACATTATATACAGTGGTCCCTGTGTAGAATAACATTATATACAGTGGTCCCTGGTTAGAATATCATTATTTACAGTGGTCCCTGGGTTGAATACCATTATATACAGTGGTCCCTGGTTAGAATATCATTATTTACAGTGTTCGCCGGGTAGTATATCATTATGTACAGTGGTCCCTGGGTAGTTTACCATTATTTACAGTGGTCCCTCGGTAGTATATCAATAGATACAGTAGTCCCTGGGTAGTGTATCATTATTTACAGTGGTCCCTGTGAAGAAAACGATTATTTACAGTTGTCCCTGGGTAGAATATCAATATTTAAGTGGTCCCTTTGAAGAACATAATTGTTTACAGTGGTCGCTGAGTAGTATATCATTATTTACAGTGGTCCCTGAGAAGAATATGATTATTTACAGTGGGCGTGGGTAATATATCATTATTTACAGTGGTGCCTGTGAAGAATATGATTATTTCCAATGGTCCCTGGGCGGTATCTCATTATTTACAGTGGTCCCTGTGAAGAAAGCGATTATTTACAGTTGTCCCTGGGTAGAATATCAATATTTACAGTGGTCCCTTTGAAGAACATAATTGTTTACAGTGGTCGCTGAGTAGTATATCATTATTTACAGTGGGCCCTGAGAAGAATATGATTATTTACAGTGGGCCTGGGTAATATATCATTATTTACAGTGGTGCCTGTGAAGAATATGATTATTTTCAGTGGTCGCTGGGTAGGATGTAATTATTTACAGTGGTCCCTGGGTAGAATATCATTATTTACATTGGTCCCTGGGTAGTATATCATTATTTACAGTGGTCACAGTGTAGTATAGCATTTTTTACAGTGGTCCCTGCGGAGTATATCGTAATTTTCAGTGGTCCCTGGGGAGTATATAATTATTTACAGTGGTCCCTGGGGTGTATACCATTATTTACATTGCCCCCAGGTAGTGTTTCATTATTTACAGGGATCCCTCTGCAGTACATCATTATTTACAGTGGTCCCTGAGCAGTATATCATTATTTATAGTGGTCCTTGGGTAGATTATCATCATTTACAGTGGTCCCTGGGTAGAATATCATTATTTACAGTGCTCCCTGGGCAGAATATCATTATTTATAGTGGTCCCTGCGTATTATATCATTCTTTACAGTGGTCCCTTTGTAGAATATCATTCATTACAGTGGTCACTGGGTAGAATATCATTATTTACAGTGCTCCCTGGGCAGAATACCATTATTTATAGTGGTCCCTGCGTATTATATCATTCTTTACAGTGGTCCCTTAGTAGAATATCATTATTTAAAGTGGTCCCTAGTGGTATATCATTATCTACAGTGGTCCCTGGGTAGAACAACTTTATTTCTAGTGGTCCCTTGGTAGTATATCATTATTTACTGTTGTCCCTGGGCAGTATATCATTATTTACAGTGGTCCCTGGGTAGTATATCATTATTTACAGTGGTCCCTGGGTAGTATATAATTATTTACAGTGGTCTCTGTGTAGCATCTCATTATTTACGGTGGTCCCTCTGTAGAATATCATTACTTACAGTGGTCCCTGGGCAGTATATCATTATTTATTATGGTCCCTGGGTAGAGTATCATTATTTACAGTGGTCCCTGGGTAGAATATCACTATTTATAATGGTCCCTGCGGATTATATTATTCTTTACAGTGGTCCCTGGGTAGAATATAATTATTTCAAGTGGCCCCTAGTAGTATATCGTTATCTACCGTGGTCCCCGAGTAGAACATCATTATTTCTAGTGGTCCCTTGGTAGTATATCATTATTTACTGTGGTCCCTGGGCAGTATATCATTATTTACACTGGTCCCTGGGTAGAATATCATCATTTACAGTGGTCCCTGGGTAGAATATCATTATTTACAGTGGTCCCTGGGTAGTATATCATTATGTACAGTGATCCGTGGGTAGAATATCATTATATACATTGGTTCCTGGGTAGTGTATCATTATATACAGTGGTCCCTGGGTAGTTTACCATTATTTACAGTGGTCTCTGGATAGTATATCATTTCATACAGTGGTCCCTGGGTAGAATATCATTATATGCAGTGGTCCCTGGGTAGTGTATCATTATATACCGTGGTCCCTGGGTAGTTTACCATTATTTACATGGGTCCCTGGGCAGTATATCATTATATACAGTGGTCCCTGGGTAGAATATCATTATATACAGTGGTCCCTTGGTAGTGTATCATTATTTACAGTGGTCTCTGGGTTGTGTATCTTATTTACAGTGTGCCCTGGGTAGTTTACCATTATTTACAGTAGTCCCTGGGTAGTATATCATTATATACAGTGGTCCCTGGGTAGTGTATCATTATTTACAGTGGTCTCTGGGTAGTGTATCATTATATGCAGTGGTCCCTGGGTAGTGTATCATTATTTACAGTGGTCCCTGGGTAGTATATCATTATTTACAGTGGTCCCAGGGTAGAATATCATTATTTACAGTGAGCCCTGGGTAGTACATCATTATATACAGTGGTCCCTGGGTAGTGTATCATTATATACAGTGGTCCCTGGGTAGTGTATCATTATTTACAGTGGTCCCTGGGTAGTATATCATTATTTACAGTGGGCCCAGGGTAGAATATCATTATTTACAGTGAGTCCTGGGTAGTACATCATTATATACAGTGGTCCCTGGGTAGAATATCATTATATACAGTGGTCCCTTGGTAGTGTATCATTATTTACAGTGGTCTCTGGGTTGTGTATCTTATTTACAGTGTGCCCTGGGTAGTTTACCATTATTTACAGTAGTCCCTGGGTAGTATATCATTATATACAGTGGTCCCTGGGTAGTGTATCATTATTTACAGTGGTCTCTGGGTAGTGTATCATTATATGCAGTGGTCCCTGGGTAGTGTATCATTATTTACAGTGGTCCCTGGGTAGTATATCATTATTTACAGTGGTCCCAGGGTAGAATATCATTATTTACAGTGAGCCCTGGGTAGTACATCATTATATACAGTGGTCCCTGGGTAGTGTATCATTATATACAGTGGTCCCTGGGTAGTGTATCATTATTTACAGTGGTCCCTGGGTAGTATATCATTATTTACAGTGGTCCCAGGGTAGAATATCATTATTTACAGTGAGTCCTGGGTAGTACATCATTATATACAGTGGTCCCTGGGTAGTATATCATTATGTACAGTGGGCCCTGGGCAGTTTCCCATAATTTACAGTGGTCCCTGGGTAGTATATCATTATACACAGTGGTCCCTGGGTAGTATAGCATTATTTACAGTGGTCTCTGGGAAGTGTATGATTATATACAGTGGTCCCTGGGTAGAATATCATTATATACAGTTGTTCCTGGGTAGTGTATTATTATATACAGTGGTCCCTGGGTAGTTTACCATTATTTACAGTTGTTCCTTGTGTAGAATATCACTTTTTACTGTGGTCCCTTGGTAGTGATTCATTATTTACAGTGGTCTCTGGGTAGTGTATCATTATATACAGTGGTCCCTGTGTAGTATATAATTATTTACAGTGGTCCCTGGGTAGTAAATCATTATATACAGTGGTCCGTGTGTAGTGTATCGTTATTTACAGTGGTCTCTGGGTAGTTTATCATTATATACAGTGGTCCCTGGGTAGAATATCCTTCTATACAGTGGTCCCTGGGTAGTATATCATTATGTACAGTGGTCCCTGGGTAGTTTACCATTATTTACAGTGGTCTCTGGATAGTATATCATTTCATACAGTGGTCCCTGGGTAGAATATCATTATATGCAGTGGTCCCTGGGTAGTGTATCATTATATACCGTGGTCCCTGGGTAGTTTACCATTATTTACATGGGTCCCTGAGCAGTATATCATTATATACAGTGGCCCCTGGGTAGAATATCATTATATACAATGGTCCCTTGGTAGTGTATCATTATTTACAGTGGTCTCTGGGTTGTGTATCTTATTTACAGTGCGCCCTGGGTAGTTTACCATTATTTACAGTGGTCCCTGGGTAGATTATCATTATATACAGTGGTCCCTGGGTAGTGTATCATTATTTACAGTGGTCTCTGGGTAGTGTATCATTATATGCAGTGGTCCATGGGTCGAATATCATTAAATACAGTGGTCCCTGGGTAGTGTATCATTATATACAGTGGTCCCTGGGTAGTGTATCATT
This sequence comes from Scyliorhinus torazame, assembly GCF_047496885.1. Taxonomy (NCBI): domain Eukaryota; kingdom Metazoa; phylum Chordata; class Chondrichthyes; order Carcharhiniformes; family Scyliorhinidae; genus Scyliorhinus; species Scyliorhinus torazame. The sequence goes on from NW_027307792.1 coordinate 314,933, forward strand.
ATTTACAGTGGTCCCTGGGTAGTATATCATTATTTACAGTGGTCCTAAGGTAGAATATCATTATTTACAGCGAGCCCTGTGTAGTACATCATTATATACAGTGGTCCCTGGGTAGTATATCATTATGTACAGTGGTCCCTGGACAGTTTACCATAATTTACAGTGGTCCCTGGGTAGTATATCATTATACACAGTGGTCCCTGGGTCGTATAGCATTATTTACAGTGGTCTCTGGGAAGTGTATCATTATATACAGTGGTCCCTGGGTAGATTATTATCATTTGCAGCGGTCCTTTGTTGTATTGCATTTTTGACACGGGTCCCTGAGTAGTATCTCATTATTTACAGTGGTCCCTGGGAAGCATATCGTTATTTACTGTGGTCCCTGTGTAGTATATCATTATGCACAGTGGTCCCTGGGTAGAAGAACATTATATACAGTGGTCCCTGGTTAGAATATCATTATTTACAGTGTTCGCCGGGTATTATATTATTATGCACAGCGGTCCCTGGGTAGAATAACATTACATACAGTGGTCCCTGGGTAGAATAACATTATATACAGTGGTCCCTGGTTAGAATATCATTATTTACAGTGTTCGCCGGGTAGCATATCATTATGTACAGTGGTCCCTGGGTAGTTTACCATTATTTACAGTGGTCCCTCGGTAGTATATCAATAGATACAGTAGTCCCTGGGTAGTGTATCATTATTTACAGTGGTCCCTGAGAAGAATATGATTATTTACAGTGGGCCTGGGTAATATATCATTATTTACAGTGGTGCCTGTGGAGAATATGATTATTTCCAATGGTCCCTGGGCGGTATCTCATTATTTACAGTGGTCCCCGGGGAGTATGTCATTATTTACAGTGGTCCCTGGGGAGAATATAATTATTTACAGTGGTCCCTGGGGTGTATACCATTATTTACATTGCCCCCAGGTAGTGTTTCATTATTTACAGGGATCCCTCTGCAGTACATCATTATTTGCAGTGGTCCCTGAGCAGTATATCATTATTTATAGTGGTCCTTGGGTAGGATATCATTATTTACAGTGGTCCCTGAGCAGTATATCATTATTTACAGTTGTCCTTGGGTAGGATATCATTATTTACAGTGTTCCCTGGGCAGTATATCATTATTTACAGTTGTCCTTGGGTAGGATATCATTATTTACAGTGTTCCCTGGATAGTATATCTTTATTTACTGTTGTTCCTGGGCAACGTATCATTATTTAAAGTGTTCCCTGGGTAGTATATTATTAATTACAGTGGTCCCAGTGTGGTATATCATTATTGACAGTGTTCACAGTGTGGTATATCATGATTTACAGTTGTCCCTAGACAGTATGTCCTCAATTATAGTGTGCCCCGTGTAATACATCTTTAATTACAGTGGCTCCTGGATAGTATTTCATTATTTACAGTGTCCCTGGGCAATATATCAGGATTCATAGAGGTCCCTGGGTAATATATCATTATTTACAGTGGTCCATGGTGCAGTATACCATTATTTGCAGTGGTCCCTGGTAAATATATCATTAATCACAGTCGTCCCTGGGTAGTTTTTAATTATTTACAGTTGTCCCTGGGCAGGATATAATTATTTACAGTATTCACTGGGTAGTATGTCATTATGTACAGTGGTCCCTGGGTAGTATAACATTATTTACAGTGGTCCCTGGTTCGAATGTCATTATTTACAGTGGTCCCTGTGTGGAATATCATTATTTACAGTGGTCCCTGGGTATTATATTCTTATTTACAGTTGTCCCTGGGTTGTATATCATTATTTACAGTTGTCCCTTGGTTATATATAATTATTTGCGGTGGTCTCTGGACGGTATATCATTATTTATAGTGGTCCCAGGGTGGCATATCATTGTTTGCAGTGGTCCCTGGGCAGCATATCATTTTTTTTCAGTTGTCGCAGAGTAGAATATCATTATTTACAATTGTGCGCTGAGTAGTATGTCATCATTTATAGTGGTCCCTGCATTGTATAGCATTATTTACAGTAGTCGCTGGGCAATGTATCAATATTCACAGTGGTCCCTGGGTAGGATATCATTATTTACAGTGGTCTCTGGGTAGTATATCATTATTTACAGTGGTCAATGGATAGTATATAATTTTTATAGTGGTCTGCGGGTTGAATATCATAATTTACAGGGGTCCCTGAGCAGTATATCATGATTTCCAGTGGTCCCAGGGTAGAATATCATTATTTACGGTGGTTCCTGCGCAGAATAACATTATTTACAGGGGTCCCTGGGTAGTATAACCATATCTACAATGGTCCCCGTGTAGTATGTCATCATTTACAGCGGTGCCTGGGTAGAATATCTTTATTTTCAATGGTCCCTGAGTGGCATATCAGTATCTCCAATGTCCCTGGGTGTTATCTCATTATTTACAGTGGTCCCTGTGTAGAATATCATTATATAAAGTGGACCCTGGGCAGTATATCATTATTTACAGTGGTCCCTGGGTAGAATATCATTATTTACAGTGGCCCCCGGGGTCGTATATCATTATTTGCAGTGGTCCCTCTCTAGAACATCAATATTTACAGTGGTCCCTGGGTATTATATCATTATTTACACTGGTTCCTGTGTAGAATATCATTATTGATTATGGTCCCTGGGTAGAGTATCATTATTTACAGTGGTCCCTGGGTAGTATATCATTATTTATAGTGGTCCTTGGGTAGATTATCATCATTTACAGTGGTCCCTGGGTAGTATATCATTATTTACAGTGGTCCTTGGGTAGAATATCATTATTTATAGTGGTCCCTGCGTATTATATCATTCTTTACAGTGGTCCCTTTGTAGAATATCATTCATTACAGTGGTCACTGGGTAGAATATCATTATTTACAGTGCTCCCTGGGTAGTATATCATTATTTACAGTGGTCCCTGGGCAGAATACCATTATTTATAGTGGTCCCTGCGTATTATATCATTCTTTACAGTGGTCCCTTAGTAGAATATCATTATTTAAAGTGGTCCCTAGTGGTATATCATTATCTACAGTGGTCCCTGGGTAGAACAACTTTATTTCTAGTGGTCCCTTGGTAGTATATCATTATTCACTGTTGTCCCTGGGCAGTATATCATTATTTACAGTGGTCCCTGGGTAGTATATCATTATTTACAGTGGTCCCTGGGTAGTATATCATTATTGACAGTGTTATCTGGGTAGAATATCATTATTTACAGTGGTCTCTGTGTAGCATCTCATTATTTACGGTGGTCCCTGTGTAGAATATAATTACTTACAGAGGTCCCTGGGCAGTATATCATTATTTATTATGGTCCCTGGGTAGAGTATCATTATTTACAGTGGTCCCTGGGTAGAATATCACTATTTATAGTGGTCCCTGCGGATTATATTATTCTTTACAGTGGTCCCTGGGTAGAATATAATTATTTCAAGTGGTCCCTAGTAGTATATCGTTATCTACAGTGGTCCCCGAGTAGAACATCATTATTTCTAGTGGTCCCTTGGTAGCATATCATTATTTACTGTGGTCCCTGGGCAGTATATCATTATTTACACTGGTCCCTGGGTAGAATATCATCATTTACAGTGGTCCCTGGGTAGAATATCATTATTTACAGTGGTCCCTGGGTAGTATATCATTATTTACAGTGGTCCCTGGGTAGAATATCATTATTGACAGTGGTCCCAGGGTAATATATCACTATTTACATTGGTCCCTGGGTAGAATATCATTATTTACAGTGGTCCCTGGGTAATATATCATTATTTACATTGGTCCCTGGGTAATGTCTCATTACATACTGTGGTCCCTGGGTAGTATATCATTATTTACAGTGGACTCTGGATGGTGGATCTTTAATTACATTGGTCCGTCGGGAGTATATCTTTATTTACAGTGGTCCCTGGGTACTATATCATTATTTACCGTGATCCCTGGGTAGTATATCATTATTTACCGTGATCCCTGGATTGTATCTCATTATTTACGGTGGACTCTGGATGGTGTATCTTTAATTACAGTGGTCCATCGGTAGTGTATCTTTATTTAGAGTTGTCACTGGATAGTATATCATTATTTACTGTGGTCCATGGGTAGAATATCATTATTTTCAGTGGTCCCTGTGCAGCATATCTTTATCTACCGCGATCCCATGGCAAAATATCATTATTTACAGTGGTCCCATGGTAAAATATCATTATTTACAGTGGTCCCTGGGTAGAATATCATTATTTACAGTGGTCCCTGGGTAGTGCAACATTATCTACAGTGGTCTCTGGGTTGTATCTCATTACTTCCAGCGTTCCCTGGGTAGAATATCGTTATAAACAGTGGTTCCAGGGTGGCATATCATTATTTACAATGGCCCCTGGGTAGTATAGCATTATTTACAGTGGGCCCCGGGTAGTATTTAATTATTTACAGGGTTCCATGTTCAGTACATCATTATTTGCAGTGGTCCCTGGATCGTATATCATTAATTACAGTGGCCCCTGGATAGGATATCATTATTTACAGTTGTCCCTGGATAGTATATCATTATTTACAGTTGTCCCTGGGTAGAATATCATTTTCCACAGTGGTCCCTGGGCAGTATATCGTTATTTACAGTGGTCCCAAGGTGGTATATCATTATTTACAGGGGTCTGGATTGTCTATCATTATTTACAGTTGTCGCTTGGTGATATATAATTATTTGCAGTGGTCTCTGGGCGGTATATCATTATTTATAGTGGTCCCTGGGTAACATATCATTATTTACAGTGGTCCCAGGGTAGTGTAGTATTATTTACAGTGGTCCCAGAGTGAAACAGCATGATTTACAGTGGTCTCTGGAAATTATGTCATCATTTATAGTGTGCCCTGTGTAGTACCTCTTAATTTACAGTGGAGTCTGGAAAGTATTTCATTATTAACAGTCGTCCCAGGGTAGAATATCAGTATTTACAGTGGTCTCTGCGAGATATATCATTCTTCACAGAGTGGTCCCTGGGCAGTATATCATTATTTACAGTGGTCCCTGTTTAGAATATCATGAAATACAGTGGCCTCTGAGCAGTATATCATTATTTACAGTGGTCCCTGAGTAGAATATCATTATTTGCAGTGGTCCCTGGGTAGAATATCATTATTTACAATGGTCCCTGGATAGTACATCATTATTTACAGTGGTCCCTGGGGAGAATATCATTATTTACAATGGTCCCTGGGCAGTATATCATTAGTTACAGTGTTCCCTGTTTAGAATATCATGAAATACAGTTATCTCTGAGCAGTATATCATTATTTACAGTGGTCCCTGAGTAGAATATCATTATTTGCAGTGGTCCCTGGGTAGAATATCATTATTTACAATGGTCCCTGGATAGTACATCATTATTTACAGTGGTCCCTGGGGAGAATATCATTATTTACAATGGTCCCTGGGCAGTATATCATTAGTTACAGTGTTCCCTGTTTAGAATATCATGAAATACAGTTATCTCTGAGCAGTATATCATTATTTACAGTGGTCCCTGAGTAGAATATCATTATTTACAGTGGTCCCTGGGTAGAATATCATTATTTACAGTGGTCCTTAGGTAGTATACCATTATTTACAGTGTTCCCTGGGTATGTTATCATTCTTTACAGTGGTCCCTGGGTAGAATATCATTATTTACAGTGGTCCCTAGGTAGTATATCATTATTTACAGTGGTCCCTGGGTAGAATACCATAATTTACAGTTGTCCCTGGGTAGAACGTCATTATTTCAAGTGGTCCCTTGGTAGTATATAATTATTTACTGTGGTCCCTGTGCAATATGTCATTATTTACAGTGGTCCCTGGGTAGAATATCATTATTTACAGTGGTCCCAGGGTATTATACCATTCTTTGCAGTGGTCCCTGGGTAGAATATTATTATTTACAGTGGTCCCTGGGTATTATATCATTATTTACAGTGGTCCCTGGATGGAATATCATTATTAACTGCGGTCCCTGGGTAGTATGTCATTATTTACTGTACGAAGTCTTACAACACCAGGTTAAAGTCCAACAGATTTGATTCGATGTCACTAGCTTTCGGAGCGCTGCTCCTTCCTCAGGTGAATGAAGAGGTCCTTCATTCACCTGAGGAAGGAGCAGCGCTCCGAAAGCTAGTGACATCGAAACAAACCTGTTGGACTTTAACCTGGTGTTGTAAGACTTCGTACTGTGCTCACCCCAGTCCAATGCCGGCATCTCCACATCATTATTTACTGTGGTGCCTGAATAGAATATAATTAATTACAGTGGTCGCTGGGTCTTATATCATTATTTACAGTTGTCTCTGGGTTGTATATCCTAATCTTCAATGGTCCCTGGGTATTATATCATTATTTACAGTGGTCCCTGGGTAGAATATCATTTTTACAGGGGTCCCTGGGGAGTATATCATTATTTACAGTGGTCCCTGGGTAGAATATCATTATTATCAGTGGTCCCAGGGTAGTATATCATTATTTACGGTGGTCTCTGTGTAGTATCTCATTATTTACAGTGGTCCCTGGGGAGAATATCATTATTTACAGTGGTCCCTGGGTAGAATATCATTATTTACAGTGTTCCCTGGGGAGTATATCATTATTTACAGTGGTCCCTGGGTAGAATATCATTATTTACAGTGGTCACTGGGTAGAATATCATTATTTACAGTGGTGCCAGGGTATTATATCATTCGTTGCAGTGGTCCCTGGGTAGAATATTATTATTTACAGTGGTCCCTGGGTATTATATCATTATTTACAGTGGTCCCTGGATGGAATATTATTATTTACTGTGGTCCCTGGGCAGTATGTCATTATTTACTGTGGTGCCTGAGTAGAATATGATTAATTACAGTGGTCGCTGGGTCTTATATCATTATTTACAGTTGTCTCTGGGTTGTATATCCTTATCTTCAATGGTCCCTGGGTATTATATCATTATTTACAGTGGTCCCTGGGTAGAATATCATTATTTACAGTGTTCTCTGGGGAGTATATCATTATTTACAGTGGTCCCTGGGTAGAATATCATTATTTACAGTGTTCATTGGGGAGTATATCATTATTTACAGTAGTCATGGGTAGAATATCATTATTGTCAGTGGTCCCTCGGTATTATATCATTATTTACGGTGGTCTCTGTGTAGAATATCATTATTTACAGTGGGCTCTGGGTAGTACATCATTACTTACAGTGGTTCCTGGATAGTATATCTGTATCTACAATGGTCCCTGGGTAGCATATCATTATTTACCGTGATCCCTGGTAGTACCTCTTTATTTGCAGTGGACTCTGAATGGTCGATCTTTAATTACATTGGTCCGTCGGTAGTATATCTTTATTTACAGTGGTCCCTGGGTAGAATATCATTATTTACAGTGGTCCCTGGGCAGTATATCATTATTTACAGTGGTCCCTGTGTAGAATATCACGAAATACAGTGGTCTCTGAGCAGTGTATCATTATTTACAGTGGTCCCTGGATATTATATCATTATTTACAGTGTTCCCTGTGTAGTATATCATTATTTACAGTGGTCCCTGGATATTATATCATTATTTACAGTGTTCCCTGTGTAGTATATCATTATTTACAGTGTTCTCTGTGTAGTATATCATTATTTACAGTGTTCCCTGTGTAGTATATCATTATTTACAGTGGTCCCTGGATATTATATCATTATTTACAGTGTTCCCTGTGTAGTATATCATTATTTACAGTGTTCCCTGGGTAGTATATCATTATTTACAGTGGTCCCTGGATATTATATCATTATTTACAGTGTTCCCTGTGTAGTATATCATTATTTACAGTGGTCCCTGGATATGATATCATTATTTACAGTGGTCCCTGGGTAGTATATCATTATTTACAGTGCTCCCTAGGTAGTATATCATTATTTATAGTGGTCCCTGGGTAGAATACCATAATTTTCAGTGGTCCCTGGCTATTATATCATTATCTACAGTGGTCCCTGGGTAGAACATCATTATTTCAAGTGGTCCCTTGGTAGTATATCATTATTTATTGTGGTCCCTGGGTAGAATTTCATTATTTACAGTGGTCTCTGGGTTTTATATCATTATTTACAGTGTTCCCTGGATGGAATATCATTATTTACTGTGGTGCCTGAGTAGAATATGATTAATTACAGTGGTCCCTGGGTCTTATATCATTATTTGCAGTGGTCCCTGGGTAGAATATCATTATTTACAGTGGTCCCTAGGGAGAATATAATTATTTAATGTTGTCTCTGGGTAGGATATCCTGATCTTCAATGGTCCCTGTGTATTATCTCATTATTTACTGTGGTCGCTGGGTCGAATACCGTTATTTACATTGGTCTCTGGGTAGTATATCATTATTTACAGTGGTCCCTGGGAAGTATCTCATTATTTACAGTGGTCTCTGGGTTGTATATCCGTATCTACAATGGTCCCTGGGTATTATATCATTATTTACAGTGGTCCCTGGGCATCCACAGCCCGGCCCTCCGCCACCCAGCCCTGCCCACGGCACCCACAGCCCTCCGCCACCCAGCCCTTCCCCCGGCACCCACAGCCCGGCCCTCCGCCACCCAGCCCTTCCCACGGCACCCACAGCCCTCCGCCACCCAGCCCTTCCCACGGCACCCACAACCCTCCGCCACCCAGCCCTTCCCACGGCACCCACAGCCCTCCGCCACCCAGCCCTTCCCACGGCACCCACAGCCCTCCGCCACCCAGCCCTGCCCACGGCACCCACAGCCCTCCGCCACCCAGCCCTGCCCACGGCACCCACAGCCCTCCGCCACCCAGCCCTTCCCACGGCACCCACAGCCCGGCCCTCCGCCACCCAGCCCTTCCCACGGCACCCACAGCCCTCCGCCACCCAGCCCTTCCCACGGCACCCACAGCCCTCCGCCACCCAGCCCTTCCCACGGCACCCACCGCCCTCCGCTCCGCCAGCCACCCGAATGGAGATTGGCGGAGGTGCGGATTCCTGAGCAGCGCCTCCCTTACGACAGCCGCCACTCCTGACGGGGGAGAGCTGCGGCGCCTGGAGACCGTGTTCCAGACTTTGAGGAGGTCCTGGTACAAGACGGGCAGCGCCAACAGAGAGTTCCGAAGACCCTGCTGGTCCACAGACAGGAGCCGCACGTCGTAGTTCAGGCCGAGCCCCTGGGGGGAGCAATCCGTCGCCAGGGCCCCACCGTGGAGGAGGCTCAGCGTACAGGTAACGCTGCAGAGTCTGAGGGTGGAAAGTGGCAGTCTGGGTGCGGAGGCACACCAGCGCCTGACCGCCCTCCGCCATCGGGAGACTCCAGACCTCCGCAGCGACCCCGTGCAGTCGATTGTCCCGGAGGAACCGAAGCCGGGCTCTCTGGATGGTGGGACAAAGCCAGGGGGGGGAGTCAGTGACCAGCCGGGACCACAGCATGGAGGCGATCAGCTGGTTTATGACGAGAACTCGGCCCCTGTGGGACAGCACTCGGTGCCGTCCTGTCCAGCGTCCCAGGCCAGCGGTGACCTTGGTCTCCAGCTCCTGCCCGTTCGCCGGCCAGGCTCCCTCTGCCGGGCAAAGATGGACTCCCAGGTCGAGGCTGTTGGTCCGACTCCAGCTGAAGGGCCCGAGCTCCTCCGGGAGGGGGTCCACCTGCCACGGACCGACCAGGAGTCCGGAACATTTGGCCCAGTTGATCCGTGGGGAGGACGCGGCGGAGTAGACAGCTTGGCTCTCTCGCATCCTCCGGGGGTCCCCGGGGTCAGTGACCATGAGGAACACGGCATCAGCGTCCGCCGAGAGGACCACCCCCCCGTCCGGCTCGCGCAGAACCAGCCCCGTGAACCCCCTCCGCAGGAGGCACAGGAAAGGCCCCACGCAGAGGGAATAATGTTGGCCGGACAGGGGGCAGCCCTGACGCACTCCTCTCCCAAAGCGAAGGGGCGCCGTCAGGGACCCGTTAACCTTAATCAGACTCTCCGAGGCGGCGGACAGTAACCGGATCCGGGCCACAAAATACCACCCGAACCCGACAGCTCGCAGAGTCCCGAGCAAATCCCCGGGCCCCACCCTGTCGAACGCCTTCTCCTGGTCAAGAGACAGGGAGGCGCTCGACATACCAGTCCACTGGGTAAAATGAGTAATGTCCCGGGCCAGGTGGATATTGTCATAGATTGTGCGGTCCGGGACTGTGTAGGACTGGTCAGGGTGGACCATGTGGTCCAGCTCGGGGCCAAGGCGTAAACACAGCACCTTGGCAAAGATTTTATAGTCCGTGCTGAGGAGGGAGACCGGTCGCCAGATCTTAAGTCGGCGGAGATCCCCCTTCTTGGGCAGCAGGGCAACGACGGCCCTGCGCCACGAAAGGGGCATCTCCCCGGTCGCGATACATTCCCCCAGGACCCCCACGTAGTCGCTCCCCAGGACGTCCCAGCACTCCCTGAAGAACTCCACGGTCAGCCCGTCCAGCCCTGGGGATTTGCCCCGTGAGAGGCTGTCCAGGGCGCCGGTCAGCTCTTGGAGGTTGATGGCATTATCGAGCTTCCCGGCGCCTTCCGGGCCCACCTGCGGCAGGTCCTCCCACAGAATTCTGCAAGCGTCCTCGCTGGACGGACCCGGAGAGAAGAAGTCGGAGTAAAAATCCCTGATCAGGGTCCTGACCCCCTCCGGATCCGAGACGAGGGGCCGGTCGTCGGCCAGCAGCGTAGAAACCTGCCGACGGGCCCCGCGTCCTCTTTCCAGCGAGTAGAAGAAGCGGGAGCCGCGGTCCATGTCCGTTAGGAGACGGATCAGCGACCTCACGTACGCGCCGCTGGACCCGGCGAGTTGCAGGCCCCGCAGTGCGCCCCTCTTCTCCCTGTACACCAGCCCCAGGGCCGGGCCTCATCGGGCTGAGCGAGACGTGACTCCAGATCGAGGAGTTCCTCAGCCAATTTGGCGATTGTGGAGTTCCGCCCCGCCGAAGATCCCTCCGTGTACCCCTGACAGAAGGCACGGATCTGGGCCTTGCCCACATCCCACCGTAGCCTCAAGGAGGGGAAGCCACCCCGCTCCCTTCTCCAGCCGGACCAGAAACGGCAGAACGAGTCCAGGAACCGCTCGCCCTCCAGCAGCAGGTTGTTAAAGTGCCAGTACGCGGACCGTGTCTGAGCGCGGGACGGGGCGAGACCCGCCCACACCAGGTGGTGATCCGAGCTCGGCATCTGCTCCATGGAGGCCGTCGGAAAGCTGGGCAAGTACGTCTTGGAAATGTAAAGACGGTCGATGCTGGACGCTCTGAACGGGGGCCGCACAGAGGTGCACCCCCGCAATTCAGGATGGAGAGTCCGCCAGACATCCACCAAGTCAAAGGACCTAACCAGGTCCCTCAACTTCACCACTGCCGCCGAGCTGCGCTGGACTTCACCACGGTCCTTGTCCTTGAGGGTGCAATTACAATCCCCTCCGAGGACGATGCACTCTGTTTTTGAAAACTCACCACTATTCTTAGAATTCTCCCAATACCAAAAAGGGCCGAGATTCTAAATGGTGATCAGGATTCTCACTCCCCGACTCCGATGCAGGCTTCAGTGGGTGCTATTCAGGTCAAACTATGTTTTCTAGTTATCCCCCGGTATAACCCATACCTTCACCAAAGATTTCATCTACTTCCCACTTAGTAGCATCGATCCTGGGTCCCGCATTGCTAAGTAAGTAAAGTAGACTTTGGAATAACCACTATTTCAGGTTAAATTAAGTTATTTTATTATTATATTTCTTCTTTTTAAAGCTGCAAATACTTTCTTTACAGAAAGGAAAAAGATCTTGCTTCTGGGTCCTTCTGGTTGGTTGAAGGGACCTTCAGGCCCACCTTGACAATCAATCTTCTTTATAAAGTCTGGTCTTCTTTAGATGTAATCGCTGATGAGCTCGGTTGCTGTGTCCTGTCTTTCCCATGTACCGAGCTGTGAGAGCTGGCTCTGCTGGCTATCTCTGAGCTGACATAGAGCTGACTCTTTAAATTCTAGTCTTCCTGGGATGTATTAGCTGTTTTAGCTCGGCTGCTATGCCTTGTCTTTCCCATGGCCGAGCTGACTGTAATCTGACTCTGAGCTGCTTGTTTCTTCTCTGCTTCTCTCTCTCCCTCCCTCTGAGTTCTGGTTCTGGTTCTGGTAGTTCCTGCCCTGGTTTCTGGGTTTATATATTTTTCTAACAGTTTTCTAGCTTTTATGATTTTATTGTAAAGTAACTAATTTCACTTTGATTGTACAAAGTACGTTTGACTAACCTTCTAATCCAACTAAGTATTCATTTTGACATAACTGCATCTCATAGATCTGATTACAGTGTTTCCTTTGTGATGATCAAAATGCTTTGGTTTCAAGAGGTGTTACTTTTAATTCCTGTCATTTCTGTAGTTTTATTTTCCAATTGTGTCCTCAGCTCATAATTTTGACTTTGATTTTGGCTTTGAATTATGTTTCTCGTAGACTGATAGTCTCCAGTTTTCTTTAATTTACCTGGTTTAGCAAATTTTCACACCTAGAATTATCACCAAATTCAACTGAACCTCATCCTTTTTTCCAGCTGCTAACTAAGACAGTTACTTTCAATGAAGGTGTGGGCCATTGTTTTTGGCTTCATTCAAAATCCTGTTTGTCTTGTTTGCTGAGCCTGCTTGAGCAAGGAGATCTGCATTTTACAATCCTCTCCTGGCAGCTGCTGTTCACCCTTTGTGGGATCGTTCCCTGTATCCTCTCCTGTTTCTCCCAGACCAGATATTGCCAGACTTCCATGTTTCAAATGACACATCTTTCCATATTTTCAATAACAACTCTCCCACCGGGATGGTGCCTGGAAGAGTGGACACCTTTTGGAAGAATGTCGCCTGCTGCGGTCCGGCCACGGGAGCGGATACATTTACAAAGTGAATCACCGCTGCCCCGAAACGGGCCTTTAGGTGCAGCAGACGGCCTGGCACCGGCTCCTTGACCCCCCCCAAGATCTCCGGCTGAAAATGTGGAGCCAACAAGATAGCCACCCCGCCCGAAGGTGGGGCCAGGTGACACATGAAGACTCCTCCTTGCCCCTCCAGGGTCCACTGAGCTTCGTCACACGGATGGCCTGGGTTTCCTGCAGGAAGCACAGCCCGTACTTTCCGTCCCGGAGGATAGACAGGAACTGGAGACGGTGGTGCGCGTGGCTGCTGCCGTTGATGTTGAGGCTGGCCATGGTTACCTCCATGTCAGCAGCAATAGTTATCCATCACCTTCAGTGCTCAGAGTGGGGGTACCGCCCCTCCACTCCCTCAGGAGTCCCACAAGGAACTGAGCAGCTTGGCGCTGCTCGTCCTGGTCTTGATCGAACTCCCGGGCCTCTCTGACATAGGCCCAGGTGGAGCCAAGCAGCAGCCCCAGGTTTCCCCAGCTGCCCAGGGCCAGCCGCACACAGTCCGGGTGACCATGGTGCGTTCCCAGAAATGTCCGGAGTTCCCCAGGGGGGACGAGGGGAGACTCGGTGCCGGGTGTGAGGGTGCCCTCTGCCTCGCTGCAGAGAGAGTCTAGATCCTCCTCCTCACCCGCCACCGAGCAGCCTTCCTCCTCCGAACGGTCACCTCCCGAGCTCGAGTCCCCCGCCACATGGAGTATGGCGGGCGGCACGGGCCCACCGGCTAACCCTTGGCCCGAGTCGACCCCACCCCCCAGGGTCGTCCTCAGGCAGGTCCCTCACAGGCTCCTCCCGCGGCTCAGGGCCCGTGGACGGCGCCTCCACCCACGCCGGCGACTCCGCGACCTCGGAGAGGCCCCCCGGAAACATGTCCGGGTTGAAAACAGGGCTCTCCGGCGTCGCCCGCCCGGGTGTAGAGGGCGGGGAGCCTTCCCCGTCCTCCCCCGTCCACGGCCCACAGCGGCACGATGAGCGGTCGCTGCTGCTGCCGGCCCCCGGCGATGGTGAAGAGGAGGCGTCCGGGGAGGAAACTTGCACCGGGCGGGCCGTCCCCCAGGGGCTTCGTCTCCACTCGACCCCGGGTCCTCCTGCTCGGGGGACGACAGCAGCTCGAGTGGCTCGGGGACCTCGGAGGCCCCCCCGGCCTTGCTTCTCTTCATTGTGTGCCCCGGGCCAGGCGTCAGGGGGATGGGCACCAACACGGGAGAGATGGGGCAGGAGGAGCTCGGTGGGGAGGGAGGGCGGGACGTTTGATAGAACAACACGTTCTGCGGTGGCCTCCAGCGTCTCCACCGCCACGTGTCCCTGATGGTCCCACTCCAACCTCAGGCAGAGGGGTGGGAGGACAGGGTCCGCAGTCCCCGATGGTCCCACTCCCACCTCAGGCAGAGGGGTGGGAGGACAGGGTCCGCAGTCCCCGATGGTCCCACTCCCACCTCAGGCAGAGGGGTGGGAGGACAGAGTCCGCTGTCCCCGATGGTCCCAGTCCCACCTCAGGCAGAGGGGTGGGAGGACAGGGTCCGCAGTCCCCGATGGTCCCACTCCCACCTCAGGCAGAGGGGTGGGAGGACAGAGTCCGCAGTCCCCAATGGTCCCACTCCCACCTCAGGCAGAGGGGTGGGAGGACAGGGTCCGCAGTCCCCGATGGTCCCAGTCCTGCCTCAGGCAGAGGGGTGGGAGGACAGGGTCCCCAGTCCCCAATCTCCCACTCCCACCTCAGGCAGAGGGGTGGGAGGACAGGGTCCGCAGTCCCCGATGGTCCCACTCCCACCTCAGGCAGAGGGGTGGGAGGACAGGGTCCGCAGTCCCCGATGGTCCCACTCCCACCTCAGGCAGAGGGGTGGGGGGACAGGGTCCGCAGTCCCCGATGGTCCCACTCCCACCTCAGGCAGAGGGGTGGGAGGACAGGGTCCGCAGTCCCCGATGGTCCCACTCCCACCTCAGGCAGAGGGGTGGGGGGACAGGGTCCGCAGTCCCCGATGGTCCCAGTCCTGCCTCAGGCAGAGGGGTGGGGGGACAGGGTCCGCAGTCCCCGATGGTCCCACTCCCACCTCAGGCAGAGGGGTGGGAGGACAGGGTCCGCAGTCCCCGATGGTCCCACTCCCACCTCAGGCAGAGGGGTGGGGGGACAGGGTCCGCAGTCCCCGATGGTCCCAGTCCTGCCTCAGGCAGAGGGGTGGGAGGACAGGGTCCCCAGTCCCCGATGGTCCCACTCCCACCTCAGGCAGAGGGGTGGGAGGACAGAGTCCGCAGTCCCCGATGGTCCCAGTCCTGCCTCAGGCAGAGGGGTGGGAGGACAGGGTCCCCAGTCCCCGATGGTCCCACTCCCACCTCAGGCAGAGGGGTGGGAGGACAGAGTCCGCAGTCCCCGATGGTCCCAGTCCTGCCTCAGGCAGAGGGGTGGGAGGACAGGGTCCCCAGTCCCCGATGGTCCCACTCCCACATCAGGCAGAGGGGTGGGAGGACAGAGTCCGCAGTCCCCGATGGTCCCAGTCCCACCTCAGGCAGAGGGGTGGGGGGACAGGGTCCGCAGTCCCCAATGGTCCCACTCCCACCTCAGGCAGAGGGGTGGGAGGACAGAGTCCGCAGTCCCCAATGGTCCCACTCCCACCTCAGGCAGAGGGGTGGGAGGACAGGGTCCGCAGCCCCCAATCTCCCACTCCCACCTCAGGCAGAGGGGAGGGAGGACAGGGTCCCCAGTCCCCGATGGTCCCACTCCCACCTCAGGCAGAGGGCTGGGAGGACAGAGTCCGCAGTCCCCGATGGTCCCACTCCCACCTCAGGCAGAGGGGTGGGAGGACAGAGTCCGCAGTCCCCGATGGTCCCACTCCCACCTCAGGCAGGGGTGGGAGGACAGGGTCCGCAGTCCCCGATGGTCCCAGTCCTGCCTCAGGCAGAGGGGTGGGAGGACAGGGTCCGCAGTCCCCGATGGTCCCACTCCCACCTCAGGCAGAGGGGTGGGAGGACAGGGTCCGCAGTCCCCGATGGTCTCAGTCCCACCTCAGGCAGAGTGGTGGGAGGACAGAGTCCGCAGTCCCCGATGGTCCCACTCCCACCTCAGGCAGAGGGGTGGGAGGACAGGGTCCGCAGTCCCCGATGGTCCCACTCCCACCTCAGGCAGAGGGGTGGGAGGACAGGGTCCGCAGTCCCCGATGATCCCACTCACACCTCAGGCAGAGGGGTGGGAGGACAGGGTCCGCAGTCCCCGATGGTCCCACTCCCACCACAGGCAGAGGGATGGGGGGACAGAGTCCACAGTCCCCGATGGTCCCACTCCCACCTCAGGCAGAGGGGTGGGAGGACAGAGTCCGCAAACCCCGATGGTCCCACTCCCACCTCAGGCAGAGGGGTGGGAGGACAGGAGGCTGGGCCTGCAGCCCTGGATGGTCCCACTCCCACCTCAGGCAGAGGGGTGGGAGGACAGGAGGCCGGGCCTGCAGCCCTGGATGGTCCCACTCCCACCTCAGGCAGAGGGGTGGCAGGACAGGAGACTGGGCCTGCAGCCCTGGATGGTCCCAGTCCCACCTCAGGCAGAGGGGTGGGAGGGACAGGAGGCTGGGCCTGCAGCCCTGGATGGTCCCAGTCCTACCTCAGGCAGAGGGGTGGGAGGAGAGGAGGCTGGGCCTGCAGCCCTGGATGGTCCCACTCCCACCTCAGGCAGAGGGGTGGGAGGACAGGAGGCTGGGCCTGCAGCCCCGGATGGTCCCACTCCCACCTCAGGCAGAGGAACGGGAGGACAGGAGGCTGGACCTGCAGCCTGGATGGTCCCACTCACACCTCAGGCAGAGGGGTGGGAGGACAGGAGGCTGGGCCTGCAGCCCTGGATGGTCCCAGTCCCACCTCAGGCAGAGGGGTGGGAGGACAGGAGGCCGGGCCTGCAGCCCTGGATGGTCCCAGTCCCACCTCAGGCAGTGGGGTGGGAGGACAGGAGGCTGGGCCTGCAGCCCTGGATGGTCCCACTCCCACCAGACACAACACAAGGTGGGGCAGGTAGGATCGGGGAACTCCACTTCCTCACACCACGAACAGCTCTCACTTCAAGCTCTCTCACTTCACATTGAAGCTCCACTCAGCAACACACACAGACACACACTGAACAAGAGGGGCAATGTTTTCAGTGAAGTGGGAGGATTGGCCCCTCAGACTCAGATTTATCCTCAGTGAGCTGTGAGCAAACTCCAGCCCCAGTCTCTGACACGTGTGGAATGTCTGTCTCTGAGGACAGCTCACTATTGACATGTAAATGACTGACAAGAGATACCAGTCTCCTTACTGTTGATAAATGACACAGCATTGGATCCAGCAACTGCTGTCTTAACACAATCCTCCCACAGGGACCACATTTCTGTATAACAGAATTGAAGCAGAAGTTAAAATTCTATTGGGAAATGATTAAAAACAGTATTGGTTGAGATCTCCTCAGAGATCTGTGTACAGACCTACCCCCTGACTTTCTGTCATGAATGTTTTCAGTCTGTCCGCTGTGATTATTTACTAAAGATGTGTCTTCACAGGAGAGGCCAGAGGCATTTGTCCTGTCTGTGGTTATGTTAATTCAGGGCACAGCAACAGAGCTAGCAAAGTCCTGTGCTTACTTCAGTCTTGATGTTAATATTTATTTCCTCCTGAGTTTCTGACTAGTTTGGGATGTCTATTCGTCTGTCTCCCAAGGACAGCTTTCTATACTCTGAGTAAAGACCGGCAAGGAACCCCAGGACATTGCTGTCGTGGGAGTCTTTGACGGGGACAATCTTATTCTGTTCCTCACAGACAGATTTCCTCAGTGAGCTGCTCTATAAATTGGGATTCAATTTGATTTTTCCCACTGGGAGATTTAAAGTTTATTCCTGAATAAATACAGGGTCATCGGCAAGAACATAATTTTAATAGACAGAGGGGTTCAATGGGATTTTTCACTGAATTCCTCTGATGTCAATTTCTGAGATTAGAATTTACAATGAAACAATTTAGATTTAATGAAAACGGTCAGTTTGATAACCCCAACTGATTTCTGTTAACTCGCCCCTCACGTTCCTCTCTCTCCTTTTTTTAATTTGGGGAATTCTGCAGGCAGCTTGTGCACAGGAAGAGCCCAAAAATGGGGCACTTTCAGAATTAAGTTCAGAGTCTCTGAAGATGGATTTCTTTCTCTCTTTCTACTCGAAGGTGTACAAACTGACAGCACGCAGATTGATTGCACAGTAAGATTCCACAGTCAGAAATGTGATCATGGTGGAAAATTCCCCATAGGGCTATGGGGAGAGCGGGATTAGTTTGGGGATTTACCCTGGGCTGTGGGGAGAGTGGGATTAGTTTGGGAATGACCCAGGGCTATGGGAGAGTGGGATTCGTTTGGGGATTCACACAGGGCTGTGGGGAGAGTGGGATTCGTTTGGGAATGACCCAGGGCTATGGGAGAGTGGGATTAGTTTGGGGATTGACACAGGGCTGTGGGGATTAGTTTGGGAATGACCCAGGGCTATGGGAGAGTGGGATTAGTTTGGGGATTGACACAGGGCTGTGGGGATTAGTTTGGGAATGACCCAGGGCTATGGGAGAGTGGGATTAGTTTGGGGATTGACACAGGGCTGTGGGGAGAGTGGGATTAGTTTGGGGATGACACAGGGCTGTGGGGAGAGTGGGATTAGTATTGGGGATTGACCAGGGCAGTGGGGAGAGTGGGATCAGTTTGGGATTGATCCGGGACTGTGGGGGTAGTTGCATTAGTTTGGGGATTGCCACAGGGCTGTGGAGAGAGTGGGATTAGTATTGGAGATTCACCCAGGGCTGTGGGGAGAGTGGGATGAGTTTGGGGATTGATACAGGGCTGTGGGGAGAGTGGGATTAGTTTGGGGATTGACACAGGGCTATGGTGAGAGTGGGATTAGTTTGGGGATTGACACAGGGCTATGTGGAGAGCGTGGGGCAGTGGGATTAGTTTGGGGATTGATACAGGATTACATGGAGAGAGTGGGGCAGAGCAATTAGTCTGGGGATTGATACAGGGATATGGGGAGAGAGTTGGGCAGTGGGATTAGTTTGGGGATTGATACAGGGCTATGGGGAGAGAGCCGGGCAGTGGGATTAGTTTGGGGATTGATACAGAGTTACAGGGAGAGTGTGGGGCAGTGGGATTAGTTTGGGGATTTATACAGGGCTTTGGGGAGAGAGTGGGGCTGTGGGATCAGTTTGGGGATTGATACGGGGCTATGGGGAGAGAGTGGGGCTGTGGGATTAGTTTGGGATTGATACAGGGCTATGGGGAGAGAGCGGGGCAGTGGGATTAGATTGGGAATGATACAGGGTTATGGGGAGAGAGCGGGGCAGTGGGATTAATTTGGGGATTGATACAGGGCTATGGGGAGAGAGTGGGGCAGTGGGATTAGTTTGGGCATTGATACAGGATTATGGGGAGAGAGCGGGGCAGTGGGATTAATTTGGGGATTGATACAGGGCTATGGGGAGAGAGTGGGGCAGTGGGATTAATTTGGAGATTGATACAGGGCTATGGGGAGAGAGAGGGACAGTGTGATTAGTTTGGGATTGATACAGGGCTATGGGGAGAGAGTGGGGCTGTGGGATTAGTTTGGGATTGATACAGGGCTATGGGGAGAGAGCGGGGCAGTGGGATTAGTTTGGGAATGATACAGGGCTATGGGGAGACAGTGGGGCAGTGAGATTAGTTTGGGGATTGATACAGGGCTATGGGGAGAGAGTGGGGCTGTGGGATTAGTTTGGGATTGATACAGGGCTATGGGGAGATAGCGGGGCAGTGGGATTAGTTTGGGAATGATACAGGGCTATGGGGAGACAGTTGGGCAGTGAAATTAGTTTGGGGATTGATACAGGGCTATGGGGAGAGAGTGGGGCAGTGAGATTAGTTTGGGGATTGATACAGAGTTACAGGGAGAGTGTGGGGCAGTGGGATTAGTTTGGGGATTTATACAGGGCTTTGGGGAGAGAGTGGGGCTGTGGGATTAGTTTGGGGATGGATACAGATTTACAGGGAGAGTGTGGGGCAGTGGGATTCGTTTGGGGATTGATGCAGGGCTTTGGGGAGAGAGTGGGGCAGTGGGATTAGTTTGGGCATTGATACAGGGTTATGGGGAGAGAGCGGGGCAGTGGGATTAATTTGGTGATTGATACAGGGCTATGGGGAGAGAGTGGGGCAGTGGGATTAATTTGGAGATTGATACAGGGCTATGGGGAGAGAGTGGGACAGTGTGATTAGTTTGGGATTGATACAGGGCTATGGGGAGAGAGTGGGGCTGTGGGATTAGTTTGGGATTGATACAGGGCTATGGGGAGAAAGTGGGGCAGTGGGATTAGTTTTGGAATGAGACAGGGCTATGGGGAGACAGTGGGGCAGTGAGATTAGTTTGGGGATTGATACAGGGCTATGGGGAGAGAGTGGGGCTGTGGGATTAGTTTGGGATTGATACAGGGCTATGGGGAGATATCGGGGCAGTGGGATTAGTTTGGGAATGATACAGGGCTATGGGGAGACAGTGGGGCAGTGAAATTAGTTTGGGGATTGTTACAGGGCTATGGGGAGAGAGTGGGACAGTGAGATTAGTTTGGGAATGATACAGGGCTATGGGGAGACAGTGGGGCAGTGGGATTAGTTTGGGGATTGATACAGGGCTTTGGGGTGAGAGTGGGGCAGTGGGATTAGTTTGGGAATGATACGGGGCTATGGGGTGAGAGTGGGGCAGTGGGATCAGTTTGGGATTGATACAGGTCTATGGGGAGAATGAGGGGCAGTGGGATTAGTTTGGGAATGATACAGGGCTACGGGGAGAGAGTGGGGCAGTGGGATTAGTTTGGGAATGATACAGGGCTATGGGGTGAGAGTGGGGCAGTGGGATTAGTTTGCGATTGATACAGGTCTACGGCGAGAAACTGGGCTGTGGGATTAGTTTGGGAATAATACAGGGCTATGGGGAGAGAGTGGGGCAGTGGGATTAGTTTGGGGTTGATACAGGGCTATGGGGAGAGAGTGGGGCAGCGGGATTAGTTTGGGGATTGATACAGGGCTTTGGGGAGCGAGTGGGGCAGTGGGATTAGTTTGATGATTGATACAGGGCTATGGGGAGAGAGTGGGGCTGTGGGATTAGTGTGGGGATTGATACAGGGCTATGGGGAGAGAGTGGGGCAGTGGGATTAGTTTGGGATTGATACAGGGCTATAGGGTGAGAGTGGGGTGGTGGGATTAGTTTGGGGATTGATACAGGGCTATGGGGAGAGAGTGGGGCAGTGCGATTAGTTTGGGGATTGATACAGGGCTATGGGGAGAGAGTGGGGCTGTGGGATTAGTGTGGGGATTGATACAGGGCTATGGGGAGAGAGTGGGGCATTGGGATTAGTTTGGGGATTGATACAGGGCTATGGGGAGAGAGTGGGGCTGTGGGATTAGTGTGGGGATTGATACAGGGCTATGGGGAGAGAGTGGGGCAGTGGGATTAGTTTGGGGATTGATACAGGGCTATGGGCAGAGAGTGGGGCAGTGGGATTACTTTGGGAATGATACAGGGCTATGGGGAGAGAGTGGGGTGGTGGGATTAGTTTGGGATTGATACAGGGCTACGGGGAGAGAGTGGGGCAGAGGGATTAGTTTGGGAATGATACAGGTCTATGGGGAGAGAGTGAGGCAGTGGGATTAGTTTGGGATTGATACAGGTCTATGGGGAGAAAGAGGGGCAGTGGGATTAGTTTGGGAATGATACAGGGCTACGGGGAGAGAGTGGGGCAGTGGGATTAGTTTGGGAATGATACAGGGCTATGGGGTGAGAGTGGGGCAGTGGGATTAGTTTGGGAATGATACAGGTCTATGGGGAGAAAGAGGGGCAGTGTGATTAGTTTGGGATTGATACATGTCTATGGGGAGAGAGTGGGGCAGTGGGATTAGTTTGGGGATTGATACAGGGCTATGGGGAGAGAGTGGGACAGTGGGATTAGTTTGGGGATTGATACAGGGCTATGGGGAGAGAGTGGGGCAGTGGGATTAGTTTGGGGATTGATACAGGGCTATGGGGAGAGAGTGGGGCAGTGGGATTAGTTTGGGATTGATACAGGGCTACGGGGAGAGAGCGGGGCAGTGGGATTAGTTTGGGATTGATGCAGGGCTATGGGGAGAGAGTGGGGCAGTGGGATTAGTTTGGGGATTGATACAGGGCTATGGGGAGAGAGTGGGGCTGTGGGATTAGTTTGGGGATTGATACAGGGCTATGGGGAGAGAGTGGGGCAGTGGGATTAGTTTGGTGATTGACAAAAAGGGCAATGTGGAGAGAGCGGGGCAGTGGGATTAGTTTGGGATTGATACAGGGCTATGGGGAGAGAGTTGGGCAGTGGGATTAGTTTGGGGACTGATACAGGGCTATGGGGAGAGAGTGGGGCAGTAGGATTAGTTTGGGGATTGTTACAGGGCTATGGGGAGAGAGTGGGGCAGTGGGATTAGTTTGGGGATTGATACAGGGCTATGGGGAGAGAGTGGGGCAGTGGGATTAGTTTGGTGATTGATACAGGGCTATGTTGAAAGAGCGGGGTAGTGGGATTAGTTTGAGGATTGACACAGGGCTATGGGGAGAGAGTGGGACAGTGGGATTAGTTTGGGGATTGATACAGGGCTATGGGGAGAGAGTGGGGCAGTGGGATTAGTTTGGGGATTGATACAGGGCTATGGGGAGAGAGTGGGGCAGTGGGATTAGTTTGGGGATTGATACAGGGCTATGTGGAGAGAGCGGGGCAGTGGGATTAGTTTGGGATTGAATCAGGGCTATGGGGAGAGAGTGGGGCAGTGGGATTAGTTTGGGAATGATACAGGGCTATGGGGTGAGAGTGGGACAGTGGGATTAGTTTGGGATTGAATCTGGGCTATGGGGAGAGAGCGGGGCAGTGGGATTAGTTTGGGATTGATACAGGGCTATGGGGAGAGAGTGGGGCAGTGGGATTAGTTTGGTGATTGGCAGAGTGGAGGATGCCCCCAAGGTGCTGGCCATGCCCAACCCTGGTACCACCCGCCCGTGTAAAAAGGCAAAGGACAGGGGAGGTGGCAGCCTAAATGCAGGGGCCACAAGGGAAGGCGCCGCAGGGCAATAGCAGAGCGGGGCAGCGTCCTTCAGCCCTGGAGGGGCCTAAAGTAATGTCCAAAGCTGCCCCACACCCCCCGCAGGTGGCAAAGCGGCCGGACGGCACTCTTCAGCCCTGCCTGAGCCCAAAACAAAGTCTCTCGCTGCAGCCCCAGGTGGTCCCACTCCCACCTCAGGCAGAGGGGTGGGAGGACAGGAGGCCGGGCCTGCAGCCCTGGATGGTCCCAGTCCCACCTCAGGCAGAGGGGTGGGAGGACAGGAGGCCGGGCCTGCAGCCCTGGATGGTCCCACTCCCACCTCAGGCAGAGGGGTGGGAGGACAGGAGGCTGGGCCTGCAGCCCTGGATGGTCCCAGTCCCACCTCAGGCAGAGGGGTGGGAGGACAGGAGGCCGGGCCTGCAGCCCTGGATGGTCCCACTCCCACCTCAGGCAGAGGGGTGGGGGGACAGGAGGCCGGGCCTGCAGCCCAGAATGGTCCCACTCCCACCTCAGGCAGAGGGGTGGGGGGACAGGTGGCCGGGCCTGCAGCCCTGGATGGTCCCAGCCCCACCTCAGGCAGAGGGGTGGGAGGACAGGGTCCGCAGTCCTGGATGGTCCCACTCACACCTCAGACAGAGGGGTGGGAGGACAGGAGGCCGGGCCTGCAGCCCTGGATGGTCACACTCCCACCTCAGGCAGAGGGGTGGGAGGACAGGAGGCCGGGCCTGCAGCCCTGGATGGTCACACTCCCACCTCAGGCAGAGGGGTGGGAGGACAGGATGCTGGGCCTGCAGCCCTGGATGGTCCCACTCCCACCTCAGACAGAGGGGTGGGAGGACAGGAGACTGGGCATGCAGCCCTGGATGGTCCCACTCCCACCTCAGGCAGAGGGGTGGGAGAACAGGAGGCCGGGCCTGCAGCCCTGGATGGTCCCAGTCCCACCTCAGGCAGAGGGGTGGGAGGGCAGGAGGCCGGGCCTGCAGCCCTGGATGGTCCCACTCCCACCTCAGGCAGAGGGGTGGGAGGGCAGGAGGCCGGGCCTGCTGCCCTGGATGGTCACACTCCCACCTCAAGCAGAGGGGTGGGAGGACAGGAGGCCGGGCCTGCAGCCCTGGATGGTCCCAGTCCCACCTCAGGCAGAGGGGTGGGAGGACAGGAGGCTGGGCCTGCAGCCCTGGATGGTCCCACTCCCACCTCAGGCAGAGGAGTGGGAGGACAGGAGGCCGGGCCTGCAGCCCTGGATGGTCACAGTCCCACCTCAGGCAGAGGGGTGATCAAACCGTGATCTTTATCAATGATGAGAAGGAGGAAACAGTGGAAGTTTAAACTGGACAGATATTTCACAGCTGGATTCACACAATACAGACAGCAATGTGTCGTAGATTGTGGAAGTGCCACAAATGTTGTCAAATGCAGGACGTGGGGTCCCTCAATGTTTCAATCTTGCTGAGAAACTGTCAGCCCACAGGGACAACATTTCTGTTTAATAGGACTGATGCACAAGTTAAAATAGTTCCGTTTCAAAGTTTAAAATAACCAGTCATTGCTCTGTGCAGCTTTCGGAATCTGTCAGTGGAATTTACTTCACACAGGCAAGTTTAACAAGTGTATGGGGAACTGATTAGAAGTTTTGATGGAGATATTCCTGCATTGTGGAAATGTGTGAGATCTATTTAGGGTTGGGAAATGGATTGAGGATCAAAGGAAGCAGTTGTTTTTTAACTGCATTAGACTGAGAGCCTTGAAGATTCACAACTTCCATGTGCTGGGAGAAAGGATTGATTAACCAAGGCCTATTATTCAAATACTTCAGACAAGTGAATAAGCTGCAGGAACATTGAATATACAGACAGAGACAAGCAGACACCTGTAATCGGAGCTTAAACTTCACGTTTAAATGTGAAGGGCTGAAATAAACAAGAGTCCACCCTGGGATTCGGTGCAATTTAAGTTCTGCTTTTCCAAAAAATAAAAGTAACTATCTGCAATGAAAAATTTCTTGGACAGGACAGAGGGATTTTGACTCTGTATTTAAGCACAGACAGTATTTGGGTTGTGAGTGTTTGATGGGCAGTGTAGATGAAGCTTTCCTCTGAAACACTGGAATTCAGTCTCAGGGCTGATTTAATCAAAATGCTTCAGAATACTAATTGACATTGTACATAGAATCATAGAATCATAGAAGTTTACAGCATGGTAACAGGCCCTTCGGCCCAACCAGTCCATGCCGCCCAGTTTTTACCATTAAGCTAGTTCCAGTTGCCCGCACTTGGCCCATAACCCTCTATACCCATCTTACCCATGTAACTATCTAAATGTTTTTTAAAAGACACAATTGTACCCGCCTCTACTACTACCTCTGGCAGCCCATTCCAGACACTCACTACCCTCTGAGTGAAGAAATTGCCCCTCTGGGCCCTTCTGAATCTCTCCCCTCTCACCTTAAACCTATGCCCTCTAGTTTTAGACTCCTCTACCTTTGGGAAAAGATGTTGACTATCTACCTTAACTCTGCCCCTCATTATTTTATAGACCTCTATAAGATCACCCCTAAGCCTCCTACGCTCCAAGGAAAAAAGTCCCAGTCTATCCAGCCTCTCAAAAAGAACAAAGAACAAAGAAATGTACAGCACAGGAACAGGCCCTTCGGCCCTCCAAGCCCGTGCCGACCATGCTGCCCGACTAAACTACAATCTTCTACACTTCCTGGGTCCGTATCCTTCTATTCCCATCCTATTCATATATTTGTCAAGATGCCCCTTAAATAAGAACAAAGAAATGTACAGCACAGGAACAGGCCCTTCGGCCCTCCAAGCCCGTGCCGACCATACTGCCCGACTAAACTACAATCTTCTACACTTCCTGGGTCCGTATCCTTCTATTCCCATCCTATTCATATATTTGTCAAGATGCCCCTTAAATGTCCCTATCGTCCCTGCCTCCACTACCTCCTCCGGTAGTGAGTTCCAGGCACCCACTACCCTCTGCGTAAAAAACTTGCCTCGTACATCTACTCTAAACTTTGCCCCTCTCACCTTAAACCTATGCCCCCTAGTAATTGACCCCTCTACCCTGGGGAAAAGCCTCTGACTATCCACTCTGTCTATGCCCCTCATAATTTTGTATACCTCTATCAGGTCGCCCCTCAACCTCCTTCGTTCCAGTGAGAACAAACCGAGTTTATTCAATCGCTCCTCATAGCTTATGCCCTCCATACCAGGCAACATTCTGGTAAATCTCTTCTGCACCCTCTCTAAAGCCTCCACATCCTTCTGGTAGTGTGGCGACCAGAATTGAACACTATACTCCAAGTGTGGCCTAACTAAGGTTCTATACAGCTGCAACATGACTTGCCAATTCTTATACTCAATGCCCCGGCCAATGAAGGCAAGCATGCCGTATGCCTTCTTGACTACCTTCTCCACCTGTGTAGCCCCTTTCAGTGATCTGTGGACCTGTACTCCTAGATCTCTTTGACTTTCAATACTCTTGAGGGTTCTACCATTCACTGTATATTCCCTACCTGCATTAGCCCTTCCAAAATGCATTACCTCACATTTGTCCAGGTTAAACTCCATCTGCCATCTCTCCGCCCAAGTCTCCAGACAATCTAAATCCTGCTGTATCCTCAGACAGTCCTCATCGCTATCCGCAATTCCACCAACCTTTGTGTCGTCTGCAAACTTACTAATCAGACCAGTTACATTTTCCTCCAAATCATTTATATATACTACAAAGAGCAAAGGTCCCAGCACTGATCCCTGTGGAACACCACTGGTCACAGCCCTCCAATTAGAAAAGCATCCCTCCATTGCTACCCTCTGCCTTCTATGGCCTAGCCAGTTCTGTATCCACCTTGCCAGTTCACCCCTGATCCCGTGTGACTTTACCTTTTGTACTAGTCTACCATGAGGGACCTTGTCAAAGGCCTTACTGAAGTCCATATAGACAACATCTACTGCCCTACCTGCATCAATCATCTTAGTGACCTCCTCGAAAAACTCTATCAAGTTAGTGAGACACGACCTCCCCTTCACAAAACCGTGCTGCCTCTCACTAATACGTCCTTTTGCTTCCAAATGGGAGTAGATCCTGTCTCGAAGAATTCTCTCCAGTAATTTCCCTACCACTGAAGTAAGGCTCACCGGCCTGTAGTTCCCGGGATTATCCCTGCCACCCTTCTTAAACAGAGGAACAACATTGGCTATTCTCCAGTCCTCCGGGACATCCCCTGAAGACAGCGAGGATCCAAAGATTTCTGTCAAGGCCTCAGCAATTTCCTCTCCAGCCTCCTTCAGTATTCTGGGGTAGATCCCATCCGGCCCTGGGGACTTATCTACCTTAATATTTTTTAAGACACCCAACACCTCGTCTTTTTGGATCACAATGTGACCCAGGCTATCTACACCCCCTTCTCCAGACTCAACATCTACCAATTCCTTCTCTTTGGTGAATACTGATGCAAAGTATTCATTTAGTACCTCGCCCATTTCCTCTGGCTCCACACATAGATTCCCTTGCCTATCCTTCAGTGGGCCAACCCTTTCCCTGGCTACCCTCTTGCTTTTTATGTAAGTGTAAAAAGCCTTGGGATTTTCCTTAACCCTATTTGCCAATGACTTTTCATGACCCCTTCTAGCCCTCCTGACTCCTTGCTTAAGTTCCTTCCTACTTTCCTTATATGCCACACAGGCTTCGTCTGTTCCCAGCCTTTTAGCCCTGACAAATGCCTCCTTTTTCTTTTTGACGAGGCCTACAATATCACTCGTCATCCAAGGTTCCCGAAAATTGCCGTATTTATCTTTCTTCCTCACAGGAACATGCCTGTCCTGTATTCCTTTCAACTGACACTTGAAAGCCTCCCACATGTCAGATGTTGATTTGCCCTCAAACATCCGCCCCCAATCTATGTTCTTCAGTTCCCGCCTAATATTGTTATAATTAGCCTTCCCCCAATTTAGCACATTCATCCTCGGACCACTCTTATCCTTGTCCACCAGTACTTTAAAACTTACTGAATTGTGGTCACTGTTACCGAAATGCTCCCCTACTGAAACATCTATCACCTGGCCGGGCTCATTCCCCAATACCAGGTCCAGTACCGCCCCTTCCCTAGTTGGACTGTTTACATATTGTTTTAAGAAGCCCTCCTGGACGCTCCTTACAAACTCTGCCCCGTCTAAGCCCCTGGCACTAAGTGAGTCCCAGTCAATATTGGGGAAGTTGAAGTCTCCCATCACCACAACCCTGTTGTTTTTACTCTTTTCCAAAATCTGTCTACCTATCTGCTCCTCTATCTCCCGCTGGCTGTTGGGAGGCCTGTAGTATACCCCCAACATTGTGACTGCACCCTTCTTATTCCTGATCTCTACCCATATAGCCTCACTGCCCTCTGAGGTGTCCTCTCGCTGTATAGCTGTGATACTCTCCTGAACAAGTAGCGCAACTCCGCCTCCCCTTTTACATCCCCCTCTATCCCGCCTGAAACATCTAAATCCTGGAACGTTTAGCTGCCAATCCTGCCCTTCCCTCAACCAGGTCTCTGTAATGGCAACAACATCATAGTTCCAAGTAGTAATCCAAGCTCTAAGTTCATCTGCCTTACCCGTAATGCTCCTTGCATTAAAACATATGCACTTCAGGCCACCAGACCCGCTGTGTTCAGCAACTTCTCCCCGTCTGCGCTGCCTCAGAGCCACACTGTCCCTATTCCCTAGTTCTCCCTCAATGCTCTCACCTTCTGACCTATTGCTCCCGTGCCCACCCCCCTGCCATACTAGTTTAAACCCTCCCGTGTGACACTAGCAAACCTCGCGGCCAGGATATTTATGCCTCTCCGGTTTAGATGCAACCCGTCCATCTTATACAGGTCACACCTGCCCCGGAAGAGCTCCCAGTGGTCCAGATAACAGAAACCCTCCCTCCTACACCAAATGTCCCTATCGCCCCTGCTTCCACTACCTCCTCCGGTAGCGAGTTCCAGGCACCCACTACCCTCTGCGTAAAAAACTTGCCTCGTACACCTACTCCTTATAACTCAAACCATCAAGTCCCGGCAACATCCTAGTAAATCCTTTCTGCACTCTTTCCAGTTTAATAATATCCTTCCTATAATAGGGTGACCAGAACTGCACACAGTATTCCAAGTGTGGCCGTACCAGTGTCTTGTACAACTTCAACAAGACGTCCCAACTCCTGTATTCAATGTTCTGACCAATGAAACCAAGCATGCCGAATGCCTTCTTCACCACCCTGTCCACCTGCGACTCCACCTTCAAGGAGCTATGAACCTGTACTCCTAGATCTCTTTGTTCTATAATTCTCCCCAACGCCATACCATTAACTGAGTAGGTCCTGGCCTGATTCGATCTGCCAAAATGCATCACCTCACATTTATCTAAATTAAACTCCATCTGCCATTCGTCGGCCCACTGGCCTAATTGATCAAGATCCCGTTGCAATCCTAGATAACCTTCTTCACTATCCACTGTGCCACCAATCTTGGTGTCATCTGCAAACTTACTAACCATGCCTCCTAAATTCTCATCCAAATCATTAATATAAATCACAAATAACAGTGGACCCAGCACCGATCCCTGAAGCACACCACTGGTCACAGGCCTCCAGTTTGAAAAACAACCCTCTACAACCACCCTCTGCCTTCTGTCGTCCAGACAATTTTGAATCCAATTGGCAACCTCACCCTGGATCCCGTGAGCTTTAACCTTCTGCAACAACCTACCATGCGGTACCTTGTCACAGGCTTTGCTAAAATCCATGTAGACAACGTCTACTGCACTGCCCTCATCTACCTTCTTGGTCACCCCCTCAAAAAACTCAATCAAATTTGTGAGACATGATTTTCCACGCACAAAGCTATGCTGACTGCCCCGAATCAGTCCTTGCCTCTCTAAATGCTGGTAGATCCTGTCTCTCAGAATACCTTCAAGCAACCTACCTACTACAGACGTTAGGCTCACCGGTCTGTAGTTCCCAGGCTTTTCCCTGCTGCCCTTCTTAAACAAGGGCACAACATTCGCCACTCTCCAATCTTCAGGCACCTCACCTGTGGCTGCCGATGATTCAAATATCTCTGTTAGGGGACCCGCAATTTCCTCCCTAGCCTCCCACAACACCCTGGGATACATTTCATCAGGTCCCGGGGATTTATCTACCTTGATGCGCTTTAAGACTTCCAGCACCTCCTCCTCTGTAATATGCACACTTCTCAAGACATTACTATTTATTTCCCCTAGTTTCCTAACATCCATGCCTTTCTCCACCGTGAATACCGATGAGAAATATTCATTCAGGATCTCACCCAACTCTTGTGGCTCTGCACATAGATGCCCTTGTTAATCCTTAAGAGGCCCTACTCTGTCCCTAGTTACTCTTTTCCCCTTTATGTATTTGTAGAATCTCTTTGGATTCTCCCTAGCATTATTTGCCAAAGCAATTTCATGTCCCCTTTTTGCCCTCCTGATTTCCCTCTTAACTCTATTTCGACAATCTCTATACTCTTCAAGGGATCCACTTCATCCCAGTTGCTTATGTACGTCATATGCCTCCTTCTTCTTTTTGACCAGAGTCTCAATATCTCGAGTCATCCAGGGTTCCCTACTTCTACCAGCCTTACCCTTCACTCTAAAGGGAATGTGCTTACCCTGCACCCTGGTTAACACATTTTTAAAAGCCTCCCATTTACCAGCCGTCCCTTTGCCTGCCAACAGTCTCCCCCAATCTACCTCTGCAAGTTCCTGTCTGATACCATCAAAATTGGCCTTGCCCCAATTAAGAATTTTAACTCTTGGGCCAGACCTACCATTCTCCATAGCTATCTTAAAACTAATGGAGTTATGGTCACTTGTCCCAAAGTGATCTCTCACTAACACTTCTGTCACTTGCCCTTCCTTATTTCCCAAGACGAGGTCAAGTTTTGCCCCCTGTCTAGTCGGTCCATCCACATACTGAATGAGAAATTCCTCCTGAATACACTCAACAAATTTCCCTCCATCCAAGCCCCTAATGCTCTGGCTGTCCCAGTCAATGTTGGGAAAGTTAAAGTCCCCTACTACTACCACCCTATTATTCTTGCAGCTATCTGTAATCTCCTTACATATTTGCTCCTCAATTTCCCGCTGACTATTTGGGGGCCTGTAGTACAGTCCTACCAAGGTGATCTCTCCCTTCTTATTTTTCAGTTCCACCCATATAGACTCAGTGGGCGAACCCTCGGATATATCCCCTCTAAGTACTGCCGTGATGTTCTCCCTTATCAAAAACGCCACTCCCCCTCCTCTCTTACCTCCTGTTCTATCCTTTCTATAGCGTCGGTACCCCGGAACATTGAGCTGCCAGTCCTGCCCCTCCCTTAGCCATGTTTCAGTCATAGCTATAATATCCCAGTCCCATGTGCCCGTCCATGCCCTGAGTTCATCCGCTTTGCCCATCAGGCCCCTTGCATTGATATAAATGCAGTTTAATGTAGACCATCCTTGCTCTCTGCCCTGCTTTCTCAGGTCACGCTTTACACACTCTCCCTTCCTGCCTTTTGTTTCCGTCCCCACTGACTTCCTACATCGGTTCCCATCCCCCTGCCACATTAGTTTAAACCCTCCCCAACTGCACTCGCAAACACACCACCGAGAACATTGGTTCCGGTCCCACCCAGATGCAGACCGTCCGATTTGTACAGGTCCCACCTCCCCCAGAACCGGTCCCAATGTCCCAGGAATTTGAAACCCTCCGTCTTGCACCATCTCTCAAGCCACGTATTCATCCTAGCTATCCTGTCATTCCTACTCTGACTATCACGTGGCACTGGTAGCAATCCTGAGATTACTACCTTTGAGGTCCTACTTTTTAGTTTAACTCCTAACTCCCTAAATTCAGCTTGTAGGACCTCATCCCGTTTTTTACCTATATTGTTGGTGCCTATATGCACCACGACAGCTGGCTGTTCGCCCTCCCCCCCGCCCCCCCCGCCCCCCCCCCCCAGAATGTCCTGCAGCCGCTCCGAGACAACCATGACCCTTGCACCAGGGAGGTAACATACCATCCTGGATTCTCGTTTGCGTCCACAGAAACGCCTGTCTATTCCCCTTACAATTGAATCCCCTATCACTATAGCTCTGCCACTCTTTTTCCCGCCCTTCTGTGCAGCAGAGCCAGCCACGGTGCCATGAACCTGGCTGCTGCTGCCTTCCCCTGGTGAGCCATCTCCCCCAACAGTTTCCAAAACGGTAAATCTGTTTTGGAGGGAGATGGCCGCAGGGGATCCCTGCACTGCCTTCCTACTCTTCCTCTGTCTGTTGGTCACCCATTCCCTATCTGCCTCAGTAATTTTAATCTGCGGTGTGACCAACTCACTGAATGTGCTATCCACAACTTCCTCAGCATCGCGGATGCTCCAAAGTGAGTCCATCCGCAGCTCCAGAGCCGTC
Organism: Scyliorhinus torazame; assembly: GCF_047496885.1. Taxonomy (NCBI): domain Eukaryota; kingdom Metazoa; phylum Chordata; class Chondrichthyes; order Carcharhiniformes; family Scyliorhinidae; genus Scyliorhinus; species Scyliorhinus torazame. The sequence continues at coordinate 347,371 of NW_027307792.1, forward strand.
AAACGGTCTAACAGGAGCTGCAGTTGGACACACTTCTTGCAGATGAAGGAGTCAGGGACACCAGAAGGGTCCCTGACTTGCCACATCTCACAAGAGGAGCATGACACAGGTCTGAGCTCTCCTGCCATGACTTAAACCTGAAGTTAAATTTGAACTACACTACACAGCTAAGAGAAAGTCAAAGAGAGAGAAATCACTTACCAGTCACAAGCCAATCACTTACCTGCTGGCTGTGATGTAATTGCTCCCGAGACTCCCTCACAGGTCTGCTTCTCTGTACCTCCTTAAGATGAGCACCAAATTCCCTTAACTAGTTAATTAATTTAATTAATTAATTGGATTTTTTCTTTTTTTTTTGGGGGGGGGGGGTGGGGGGGGGGGGGAAATTTAACACCAAACACCGAACTCCAAAAAAAACACAGCCCTCACTCCCCTCTTACCCGAACTCAGCCTTACCCAAACTCAGATACACTCTGTTTGCCTCCAGCACTGTTTCTAAAGGCACTTCAACCACACCCTTTGTATCCTTCCTGATTTACAGTCAGCCAATAGGCCTGCTCCCAAAACTGATCTCCCGGAACTAACAGCTGACCTGCAAGGTAAGGAAGTGGTTAATCAGTACTTACCTCACCCAGGCCGCGACCTTTTAAACTGTCCCCTCTGCCTCGCAGCTCCCGCGCTTTGTCAAACTCCCGCGCTGTTTCCAAGGTCCCGGCTCTCTCTCTCCCGAACTAACAGCTGACCTGCAAGGTAAGGAAGTTGTTAAGCAGTACTTACCTCACCCACGCCAGCACGATCCTTTAAAACAGAGATGTGGAGGAATTTATTCAGCCAGACGGTACTGAATCTGTGGAACTCTCTGTCACAGAAGGCTGTGGAGGCCAAATCACTGAGTGTCTTTAAGACAGAGACAGATAGGTTCTTGGTTAATAAGGAGATCAGGGGTTATGGGGAGAAGGAGTGAAGGAAAGAGAATGAAGATGAGAAACATATCAGCCATGATTGGCGGAGCAGGCTCGCTGGGCCTAGTGACCAAGTTCAGCTCCTGTGTCTTATGGTCTTATGGCCGTAAATGTCCAACTCGGTTTGAAATATGGCTTTGGGTGTCTGCCTCCATTATTCCTACAGAAAATGAGGTAATGAAAGGATGTGAGGAACAAGCGGGAAATGACATTGAGGCAGAAGCTGAGCAGTGATTAAATTGAATGGTGGAGGAGGTGTGAGTGACCGTGTAGTCTCCCCATGTTGCTATTTGTTATCAGTTCCGGCTCTGCATTACTCCTGATGAATGTAGCTGCATGATGATATACTTCAGTTACATCTTTCCCACAGATATTTATATTGTTCATGGAAACAGTTCATTTACATCCAGATTATCCAAAACTTTATCATCTTAAATGTGTGGAACGAATCTCACATCATCGTCTTTTATTCCCAATAACACAGCCCCAGCCAATCCAATCATCCCGAAGGGAAAACTGCTTCTAAACGATCCACACAGCGAGTGGTTCTGATCTGGTCTGCACGGCCTGGGACACTGGTGCCGGCAGATACAACAGTGGTTTCACAGGGAATGGTAGGAGCGACAGAAATCAAATGTACGTCTCCAGGGAAAGGGCGGTGCAGTCGGATTGAATCGTCTGCTCATCTACAGAGCCGCTGAGGTCAAACGGAATGAAATGAAACGGAATGAAATGAAATGAAAATCGCTTATTGTCATAAGTAGGCTTCAAATGAAGTTACTGTGAAAAGCCCCTAGTCGCCACATTCCGGCGCCTGTTCGGGGAGGCTGGTACGGGAATTGAACCATGCTGCTGGCCTGCCTTGGTCTGCTTTAAATGCCAGCGATTTATCCCAGTGTGCTAAACCAGCCCCAGGAATGAATGTCCTCCTTCGGGACTTCACGCACTTTTAAGGCTTTGGATGTGGTCTGGCTGTGAGATGAAGGGACCAACACCTGCAGGTTCCCTCCAAGTTCCCCCGCACCGCGAGTATTCTCACTGTAATCCTTTCTATTCACTGTGTCCATGTGTGAACCCAGCGTCCGCTTTAGCTAACTGCTTACTTCACAGCATCAACTTCATTGTAAGTTCCAATCTGTCTGACCCTGGGCGCTGCCTGTGCTTTAATATTGAAAACATCTGTGTTGCTCCCAATAAAAGCAGACGCACATTTAATCATTAGAGGGAGGTCTATCTTTTTTCAGGTTGCTTTACAATTATTTTTAAAAGCGGCTGTGCCACGTGTTTGCTTTCTGGCCTCTGACTGGGGAAAGACAAGTTCTATTCCAGCTCTGCACAATAACTGACCTATCACACTCTGTCAGTTATTCACAACTTAAATGGTGCAATACTGCATTGAGGACATTTACTTCATCCAGGATCTGATTTTATAATTTAGGAACACGTTTGTTTACTCAGCAAATGTATTAATCGGTATTGTGTTTCCCACATGATAGCCAGTTTCCCATATCTCCAAGAACACTCCCTCACACTCTATCTCTCCCTTGCACTCTCTCCCTCCCTCACCCTCACTCTCTCACACTATCCCTCTCTCACACTCTCTCCCTCGCTCACACTCTCTCCCTCTCAACAATCCCTCCCTCTCTCACACTCTATCCCTCTCCCACACTTTCTCCCTCTCTCACTCTCTCTCTCTCTCTCACACACTCCCTTCATCTCTCACAGTGTCTCACTCTCTCCCTCTCTCACACGCTCTCCCTCTCCCACACTGCCACCCACTCTCACACTGTCTCCCTCTCTCACACTCTCTCCCTCTCCCACACTGTCACGCACTCTCACACTCTCTCCCTCTCCCACACTGTCACCCACTCTCACACTCTCTCCCTCTCCCACACTGTCACCCACTCTCACACTGTTTCCCACTCCCACACTCTCTCCCACTCTCACACTGTCTCCCTCTCTCACACTCTCTCCCTCTACCACACTGTCACCCACTCTCACACTCTCTCCCTCTCCCACACTGTCACCCACTCTCACACTCTCTCCCTCTCCCACACTGTCACCCACTCTCACACTGTCTCCCTCTCTCACACTCTCTCCCTCTCCCACACTGTCACCCACTCTCACACTCTCTCCCTCTCCCACACTGTCACCCACTCTCACACTGTCTCCCACTCTCTCACTGTCTCCCTCTCCCACACTGTCACCCCGTCTCACACTCTCCCTCTCCCACACTGCCTCCCACTCTCACACTCTCTCCCTCTCCCACACTGCCTCCCACTCTCACACTCTCTCCCTCTCCCACACTGCCTCCCACTCTCTCCCTCTCCCACACTGCCTCCCACTCTCACACTCTCTCCCTCTCCCACACTGCCTCCCACTCTCACACGCTCTCCCTCTCTCACACTGTCACCCACTCTCCCTCTCACTCCCTCTCTCACACTGTCTCCCTCTCTCAAACTCTCTCCCTCTCTCACATTGTCACCCACTCTCACACTCTTTCCCTCGCTCACACTCTCTCCCTCTCAACAATCCCTCCCCCTCTCACACTCTATCCCTCTCCCACACTTTCTCCCTCTCTCACTCTCTCTCTCTCTCTCTCACACTCCCTTCATCTCTCACAGTGTCTCACTCTCTCCCTCTCTCACACGCTCTCCCTCTCCCACACTGCCACCCACTCTCACACTGTCTCCCTCTCTCACACTCTCTCCCTCTCCCACACTGTCACGCACTCTCACACTCTCTCCCTCTCCCACACTGTCACCCACTCTCACACTCTCTCCCTCTCCCACACTCTCTCCCACTCTCACACTGTCTCCCTCTCTCACACTCTCTCCCTCTACCACACTGTCACCCACTCTCACACTCTCTCCCTCTCCCACACTGTCACCCACTCTCACACTCTCTCCCTCTCCCACACTGTCACGCACTCTCACACTGTCTCCCTCTCTCACACTCTCTCCCTCTCCCACACTGTCACCCACTCTCACACTCTCTCCCTCTCCCACACTGTCACCCACTCTCACACTGTCTCCCACTCTCTCACTGTCTCCCTCTCCCACACTGTCACCCAGTCTCACACTCTCCCTCTCCCACACTGCCTCCCACTCTCACACTCCCTCTCCCACACTGCCTCCCACTCTCACACTCTCTCCCTCTCCCACACTGCCTCCCACTCTCTCCCTCTCCCACACTGCCTCCCACTCTCACACTCTCTCCCTCTCCCACACTGCCTCCCACTCTCACACGCTCTCCCTCTCTCACACTGTCACCCACTCTCCCTCTCACTCCCTCTCTCACACTGTCACCCACTCTCACACTCTCTCCCTCTCCCACACTGTCACCCACTCTCCCTCTCACTCCCTCTCTCACACTGTCACCCACTCTCACACTCTCTCCCTCTCTCACACTCTCTCCCTCTCCCACACTGTCACCCACTCTCACACACTCTCCCTCTCCCACACTGCCTCCCACTCTCTCCCTCTCCCACACTCTCTCCCTCTCCCACACTGCCTCCCACTCTCACACTCCCTCTCCCACACTGCCTCCCACTCTCACACTCTCTCCCTCTCCCACACTGTCTCCCTCTCTCACACTGTCTCCCTCTCTCACACTCTCTCCCTCTCCCACACTGCCTCCCACTCTCACACTCCCTCTCCCACACTGCCTCCCACTCTCACACTCTCTCCCTCTCTCACATTGTCACCCACTCTCACACTCTTTCCCTCGCTCACACTCTCTCCCTCTCAACAATCCCTCCCTCTCTCACACTCTATCCCTCTCCCACACTTTCTCCCTCTCTCACTCTCTCTCTCTCTCTCACACACTCCCTTCATCTCTCACAGTGTCTCACTCTCTCCCTCTCTCACACGCTCTCCCTCTCCCACACTGCCACCCACTCTCACACTGTCTCCCTCTCTCACACTCTCTCCCTCTCCCACACTGTCACGCACTCTCACACTCTCTCCCTCTCCCACACTGTCACCCACTCTCACACTCTCTCCCTCTCCCACACTGTCACCCACTCTCACACTGTTTCCCACTCCCACACTCTCTCCCACTCTCACACTGTCTCCCTCTCTCACACTCTCTCCCTCTACCACACTGTCACCCACTCTCACACTCTCTCCCTCTCCCACACTGTCACCCACTCTCACACTCTCTCCCTCTCCCACACTGTCACCCACTCTCACACTGTCTCCCTCTCTCACACTCTCTCCCTCTCCCACACTGTCACCCACTCTCACACTCTCTCCCTCTCCCACACTGTCACCCACTCTCACACTGTCTCCCACTCTCTCACTGTCTCCCTCTCCCACACTGTCACCCCGTCTCACACTCTCCCTCTCCCACACTGCCTCCCACTCTCACACTCTCTCCCTCTCCCACACTGCCTCCCACTCTCACACTCTCTCCCTCTCCCACACTGCCTCCCACTCTCTCCCTCTCCCACACTGCCTCCCACTCTCACACTCTCTCCCTCTCCCACACTGCCTCCCACTCTCACACGCTCTCCCTCTCTCACACTGTCACCCACTCTCCCTCTCACTCCCTCTCTCACACTGTCACCCACTCTCACACTCTCTCCCTCTCCCACACTGTCACCCACTCTCCCTCTCACTCCCTCTCTCACACTGTCACCCACTCTCACACTCTCTCCCTCTCTCACACTCTCTCCCTCTCCCACACTGTCACCCACTCTCACACACTCTCCCTCTCCCACACTGCCTCCCACTCTCTCCCTCTCCCACACTCTCTCCCTCTCCCACACTGCCTCCCACTCTCACACTCCCTCTCCCACACTGCCTCCCACTCTCACACTCTCTCCCTCTCCCACACTGCCTCCCACTCTCACACTCTCTCCCTCTCCCACACTGCCTCCCACTCTCACACTCTCTCCCTCTCCCACACTGTCACCCACTCTCCCTCTCTCTCCCTCTCTCACACTGTCACCCACTCTCACACTCTATCCCTCTCTCACACTCTCTCCCTCACCCACACTGTCACCCACTCTCACACTCTCTCCCTCTCCCACACTGTCACCAACTCTCACACTGTCTCCCTCTCTCACAATCTCTCCCTCTCCCAGACTGTCTCCCTCTCTCACACTCTCCCTCGCTCACACTCTCTCCCTCTCAACAATCCCTCACACTCTCACACTCTCTCCCTCTCTCACACTGTCTCTAACTCTGACACTCTCTCCCTCTCCCACACTGCCTCCCACTCTCACACTCTCTCCCTCTCTCACACACTCTCCCTCTCCCACACGCTCTCCCCCTCTCACACTCTCTCCCTCTCTCACACTCTCTCCCTCGCTCACACTCTCTCCCTCTCAACAATCCCTCCCACTCTCACACTCTCTGCCTCTCCCACACTGCCTCCCACACTCTCTCCCTCTCTCACACTCTCTCCCTCTCCCACACTGTCTCCCTCTCACACACTTTCTCCCTCTCTCACACTCTCTCCCTCTCTCACACTTTCTCCCTCTCTGACACTCTCTCCCTCTATCACATTCTGTTCCCCTCTCACACTCCCTCCCTCTCTCACATTGTCTCACTCTCTCACACTCTCTCACTCTCTCACCCTCCCTCTCTCACCCTCCCTCTCTCACACTTTCTCCCTCTCTCATACTCTCTCCCCCTCTCCCCTTTCGCATTCTCTCTTTTGTACTCCCTCCCTCTCTAGCACTCTCACCCTCTCTCACACTCTCCCCCTCACATTCCCTCCCTCTGACACATTCTCTACCTCAGTCACCCTCCCTCTCTCCCACTGTCTCCCACTTTGTCTCCCTGTCAGACTCTCTCCCTCTTTCACACTCTTTCCCTGTCTAACACAATCTACCTGTCTCACTCACTCTCCCTTCCTCACACTCTCTCCCTCTCTCACCCTCCATCTCTCACAATCCCTCCATCTCTCACACTCCCTCTCTCAAATTCCTGCCTCTCACATACTTTCTTCTTCATAGATACTCACTCCCACTCTCCCACTCTCTCTAGAAGATTTCCCTTGTCTCACACTTACCCCTCTCTCACATTCTGTCCCTCTCTCTCACTCTCCACCCCCCCTCTCTCTCTCTGCATCATGCCTCCCTCCCTCTCTCACATTTCCGTTAGACAATTTCACACTCTGTCCCTCTCTTTCTCCATCCCTATATCTCTCTCCCTCCATGCCTCCCTCCCTCTCACAAAACTCCCTCAATGACACTTTCTCTCACACTCTTTCTATCTCTCACACTTTGTCCCTCTCTCACACTTTCTCTCACTCTCTATCCCTCTCTCACAATTTCTCTAACACTCTTTCCCTCTCTCACACTTTCTCTCACTCTCTATCCCTCTCTCACACTTTCTCTCACACACTTTCCCTCTCTCACACTTTCTCTCACTCTCTTTCCCTCTCTCACAGTTTTTCTCACTCTCTTTCCCTCTCTCACAATTTCTCTCACTCTCTTTCTCTCTCTCACAATTTCTCTCACAATCCTTCCCTCTCTCACACTTTCCCTCTCTCACACTTTTTCTCACTCTCATTCCCTCTCTCACAATTTCTCTCACTCTCTTTCCCTCTCTCACAATTTCTCTCACACTCTTTCTCTCTCTCACACGTTCTCTCACATTCTTTCCCTCTCTCACACTTTCCCTCTCTCACACTTTTTCTCATACTCTTTCCCTCTCTCACACTTTCCGTCTCTCACACTTTCTCTCACACTTTCCCTCTCTCACACTTTCTCTGACTCTCTTTCCCTCTCTCACACTTTCTCTCACACTCGTTCCCTCTCTCACACTTTCTCTCACACTCTTTCCCTCTTTCACACTTTCTCTCACTCTCTTTCCCTCTCTCGCACTTTATCTCACACTCTTTCCCTCTCTCACACTTTCTCTCACACTCTTTCCCTCTATCACACTTTCTCTCACTCTGTTTCCCTCTCTCACACCTTCCCTCACAATCTTTCCCTCTCCCGCTCCCTCAGTCACTCAGTCGCTCTCTCCTGTACTTATGTCTAAGATTATGTGAGTATTTAATACACCATCCTTCTCACCCAATCTGCCTCCCTCAGCCACTCAGTCTCTCCACTCTCTGCTTCCCTTTCTCTCAGACAATCCACCTCTTTCTCCCGTTTTATCCTTTATTTCTCCACCCTCTTTCTCTCCCAATATCTCTCCTCACACCCTCTTTCTCTCCCACCCTGTCTTCTATCAGCACATCTCACACACCAGTTCTCTCTTCCTCCACATCTCACCCCGCCTCTCTCCCAGTTGAAGTGTGTGTATCAGATGGAGGCCGGTGTCAGTTAGAGACGGGGTATTAGTTTTCACTGCTGACTATGTATTAATGCTGCTCTCTGAGGTGATGAGTTTGTTGCTGCCGCAGCCTCTGAGTTTTCTGAGGTTCCAATGATTCTAAATATTTTCTTAGTTTGAGGGGCTGAATCAGATTTAGATATGGGATCTCATACTTTGCACTTTAAATAGTTCCAGATTTTGGAGACATTGAAATGTTCTACTTATTCTCAAACAGAAACAACGGAAATAAAATAAAGGAATGGTCACAGTTACAGAGGCAGCTACATCCCAGAGTGCAGTGGAACCACCCAGAGAAACACACTGACAATTGGAACTGAATCACTGAATGGTCACAGTTACAGAGGCAGCTACACCCCAGAGTGCAGTGGAACCACCCAGAGAAACACACTGACAATTGGAACTGAATCACTGAATGGTCCCAGTTACAGAGGCAGCTACACCCCAGGGAGCAGTGGACCCACCCAGAGAAACACACTGACAATTGGAACTGAATCACTGAATGGTCACCGTCACAGAGACAACTACACCCCAGAGTGCAGTGGAACCACCCAGAGAAACACACTGACAATTGGAACTGAATCACTGAATGGTCACAGTTACAGAGACAGCTACACCCCAGAGTGCAGTGGAACCACCCAGAGAAACACACTGACAATTGGAACTGAATCACTGAATGGTCACAGTTACAGAGGCAGCTACACCCCAGAGTGCAGTGGAACCACCCAGAGAAACACACTGAAAATTAGAACTGAATCACTGAATGGTCACAGTTACAGAGGCAGCTACACCCTAGAGTGCAGTGGACCCACCCAGAGAAACACACTGACAATTGGAACTGAATCACTGAATGGTCACAGTTACAGAGGCAGCTACATCCCAGAGTGCAGTGGAACCACCCAGAGAAACACACTGACAATTGGAACTGAATCACTGAATGGTCCCAGTTACAGAGGCAGCTACACCCCAGGGAGCAGTGGACCCACCCAGAGAAACACACTGACAATTGGAACTGAATCACTGAATGGTCACCGTCACAGAGACAACTACACCCCAGAGTGCAGTGGAACCACCCAGAGAAACACACTGACAATTGGAACTGAATCACTGAATGGTCACAGTTACAGAGACAGCTACACCCCAGGGAGCAGTGGACCCACCCTGAGAAACACACTGAAAATTGGAACTGAATCACTGAATGGTCACAGTTACAGAGACAGCTACACCCCAGAGTGCAGTGGAACCACCCAGAGAAACACACTGACAATTGGAACTGAATCACTGAATGGTCACAGTTACAGAGGCAGCTACACCCCAGAGTGCAGTGGAACCACCCAGAGAAACACACTGAAAATTAGAACTGAATCACTGAATGGTCACAGTTACAGAGGCAGCTACACCCTAGAGTGCAGTGGACCCACCCAGAGAAACACACTGACAATTGGAACTGAATCACTGAATGGTCACAGTTACAGAGGCAGCTACATCCCAGAGTGCAGTGGAACCACCCAGAGAAACACACTGAAAATTAGAACTGAATCACTGAATGGTCACAGTTACAGAGGCAGCTACACCCTAGAGTGCAGTGGACCCACCCAGAGAAACACACTGACAATTGGAACTGAATCACTGAATGGTTACAGTGGAGTGAGGGTTATCTCTGAAACAATCTGAGATGTAGAGATGGGACTGATGGTGTCTGAGTGGACGGCATCCTTTCTGTTAATGTTAGTTGAACAATGTGATCAACACCGTCCGGTGTTTGCAAAGAGGTCACTCACTCAGAAAAATAATATTTTCTTTCACTGAACACAATATCGTAATCTGTTTGTTCACATCTTGAAAAATAAGTTAAACGATGTCACAACCTCAATTTCCCTTGTGTGGTTCCACAGGGTATTAATTAAAAGCTTGGAGAATATATAACCTCAGAGTTTTAGACAGAGAGATTGCCAATCGCAGGAAGGGACACATCACTTCACACTGAAAATGTATCGTCCAATTGATATTGCTGAGAAAGTATTCTACCCAATCCTGGCTATTGTTGGTGTTCCTGGTAAGTGACTGTCACCATTGAAGTTGTGTAAATCTGTGTGTGAGCGGCTCTCTGATTTTAAACTGCGACTGAAAATATCTGATCCTGATCTCGTGCTCACTGTTATATCGACACCTGGTCAACGATATAATTGTCAAATGTATTCAAGCATGTCAATGGTTTGAATCCCTTTCATCAACTCACAATAAACCTCTGTTTGTAACTCACTAGATCTCTGACCGGGGAAGTTATTATATTGAGTGGAATCTTGTATAATGTTAGATTGGATCACAGTAAAGGCAATCTCTCTGAAGGGAGGTTTAGGAGGAGAAAGAATTAAATCACACTGACTGCGGGCACTGTCAGTGTAGAATTGTACTGACTGTGGGTCACTATCAGAGTGGAATATCTGACAGCGGTGAACAAGGATTACTGGAAGTGTCTGTCAGTGTAGAATTGTACTGACTGTGGGTCACTATCCAGAGTGGAATATCTGACAGCGGTGAACAAGGGTTACTGGAAGTGTCTGTCAGTGTAGAATTGTACTGAGTGTGGGTCACTATCCAGAGTGGAATATCTGACAGCGGTGAACAAGGATTACTGGAAGTATCTGTCAGTGTAGAATTGTACTGAGTGTGGGCACTGTCAGTGTGGAATTGTACTGACTGTGGGTCACTATCAGAGTGGAATATCTGACAGCGGTGAACAAGGATTACTGGAAGTATCTGTCAGTGTAGAATTGTACTGAGTGTGGGTCACTATCAGAGTGGAATATCTGACAGCGGTGAACAAGGATTACTGGAAGTATCTGTCAGTGTGGAATTGTACTGAGTGTGGATCACTAACCAGAGTGGAATATCTGACAGCGGTGAACAAGGATTACTGGAAGTATCTGTCAGTGTAGAATTGTACTGACTGTGGGTCCCACACCAGTGTGGAATATCTGACAGCAGTGAAGAAGGATTACTGGAAATGTCTGTCAGTGTAGAATTGTACTGACTGTGGGTCTCTCACCAGAGTGGGATATCTGATCCAATTATCTCTCTATTACTGGGACTATCTGTCCGTGTAGAATTGTATTGTGTGTGGGTCAGTAACTGGACTGAAATTAGTTGGTTCTGTTTTGAAATGATGTATTTTATTGGTGAGGGGTCGCTCCATTCTGTGGAGTTCTCTCTGTGTGTTTTAACTTTGGAATAGGTTGAAAACAGGAAGAGTTTGGCTGTGTTTTGAAGATGTTTGATATTTATTGTATGAAGTGCAATGTCTCTATCTCTGTTTTCTATTGATCTACTCTAACAGGAACAGATATCACCCACACTCTAATGTTTCATAAAACCCACAGCAGTGCAGCATTCCAATAGGTTTTGTGATATTTTCTCATTCCTATTCATCCTGAAATGAACTCACATGTTTGATCAATTTTTATGGGTGTTTTTAAACTGTCTTTCTGCTTCACACGATTTGTGAATCTATTCACCTGAGTTAGGTAAATTGGCCAATGATAAATTGCCCTTTATGTCCAAATTGCCCTTGGTGTTGGGTGAAGGTGTTGAGTTTGGGTAGGGTGCTCTTTCCAAGAGCCGGTGCAGACTCAAAGGGCCGAATGGCCTCCTTCTGCACTGTAAATTCAATGATAATCTATGATTAATCTAGGACAAAGGTTCGGCACAACATCGTGGGCCGAAGGGCCTGTTCTGTGCTGTATTTTCTATGTTCTATGTAAGCCAGAAACCCCTCCAGTCCATTCACACACTTGTTTTCCAAGGAGTGATTGGGGGACTTATTGTTCTGATCAAAATGCAGCAGCGGACACTGATCTGTCGGGACATTAATGTCCCATCGAAATACCCACTTTGAAAATTCATAATGAATGATGGCGTGTGCCTGTAATTAGTTGTATTCTGCCTCTGTATTCACTATCACTCTCAATTTGATTTTGTCTGTAAATTGTGTAATTATCATTCTGCTTCCCGATCCCATACTGTTGATGGGAATGGTGAAGGAGAGTGATCCCAGTGCTGATCCTTGTGGAACACCACTTCCCACCTTCCACCAATCAGCCTAAATCCCTTTAACTCCTCTCCCTGTTTTCTATGTGTGTCGCCAGCATGTGTCCATCCTGCTGCTGTGTCCCCTAACTCCACTGGCTCTGAGATTACCCATCAGTCTGTTATGTCGGATCTTACTGACGGCCTTTAGAAAATCAAATTGTTTAACATCCATCATACTACTCAGATCTATTATTTCTGGTAGTTATTGAAATAATTGGATGAAATGTGTCAGGAATAATGTTGACTTTGGAATATGTGCCGACTATTTAGTATACTCTGTGTTGCTGGATTTCTTTTAACTCAGACTTCTAATTCAATGCTTCCAACTGTTGACATTGTGACTGGAAGATGTGATTATATTCTGTTCTAAATTCAAGAATAACAGAGACCTACTTCTGCTTTTCAATTCTTTGGTAATTATTCTGATGTTGATCAGTGAATAGATAATATTGTCTCTGCTGTTTCTGTCTATTTTATGAATATTTGTTGTGAAATCCATCCGCCTCCAGTAATCTCCCTCTCCCTGGACCCCACCCTCTGGCCTCCTATCAGCTCTTGATCTTTTCATTGAGATCTGTCAGTGCGACATCGACCATCTCAATTTCTCTGTGCCTCTCACCAACTCTATCCTGACTCACTCTAAACTTGCCCCAATCCTCTCTCTGATATCCAACCCTGGCCTGGTGATCTAAGCTGCTCACAAGGGTGGTGTCATTATTGTCTGGTGTCCTGACCTCTTCCTCACAGAGGCTGACCGTCCGCTCTCAGGCCCATCCTGGTACCTCCCCCTGGACCAGCAGCACACCACCAAACATCATGATGTTGTTTCCAGGTCTTTCACTGACCTCGTTGACTCTGGATATCTTCTGTCCACAGTCTCAGAGATCAGAGTCCCACAATCCCACACATCCTGCATCAACCTCCCGCTTCTACCTCCTTCCCAAAATCCACAAACAGGGAAGTCCCAGTGCACCCATTATTTCGGCCTGTTCCAGCCCCACCAAGATCATTTCTTCCCATCTTGATTCCATCCGCTTTACCCTGTTCTGCCCCTTCCCAAAGACATTGGTGTCACAGTGACACACTGGTTTGCACTGCTGCCTCACAGCAGCAGGATCCCAAAATCAATTCCTACCTTGGGTGACTGTCTGTGTGGAGACTGCACTTTCTCTCCCTGTCTGTGTGGGTTTCCTCCGGGTCTCCGGTTACCTCCCATAGTCCAGGTCAGGTGGATTGACCATGGTAAATTACTCCGGTGTCCAAAAAGATGTGTCGGTTAAATTAAGGGGTTAATGAGATAGGCGGGGGAGTGAGCTTGGTTGAGGTACTCTTTCAGAGGTTTGGTACAGACTTAATGGGCCGAATGGCCTCCTTTTGCACTGTGCATTCTATATTTCTATTTCTCCCATGGTTATGAAGTGGGAAGGTCCCGCGTTTGTTTTATTTTTTCCATTGATCGTGGAGTATTCAAATAAACCAGGAGTGGGGTCCAACCCCATCAGAAATCCAGTCCAGGGAACGGTCCAATCCGGGGTGTGGTCCAATAATTGAACTGGGATGACAATCTCGGGTATGTTTGTATCCGGTTTGGGAAACCTGGCCGGCCTGAGTGAATCCTGTAAATCAGACTAAATGAGAAATGTAACCTCTCCCAAAGGTCTCTGAATTATAAACATTTTCCTCCCACTGCCATCAAACTGACAGGGCTGCCATTCACACTTCCCCCCCCCCCCCCCCATTCCCCACCTTTAACACTGGAGTTACATTTCCTACTCCCCTCTCTGCAATGTTAATCTCTGTGCCCACTCTTCACCCAGCACCCCCACCCACCCACTGTCCATTATATTGATGCTGAAATTGTGTCCTGGTTCAGACCGGGAGATTCATTACCCAGTAATTTCCCGCGTCTCTCCTTTCTCTCTCTGGCAGTTAATATACTGGGAATTGTGATTCTGTGTCGGGGGAAGTGTGGCCTCTCTACCTGCACCACTCGCTACCTGGTGGCCATGGCAACGGCGGATCTGCTGTTTATTATCACTAAACCCATACTGAGCAGGATCAATGGTTATTATTTTCCCTGGAATTTCCTGGACCTCACCCCTGTGTGTCGTGTTAACTCTGTCCTGCTCGCTGCAGCCAGGGACTGTTCTGTCTGGTTCACCCTCACTTTCTCCTTTGATCGATTTGTGGCCATTCGCTGCCAGAAACTGAAAAGTAAATATTGCACCGGGAAAACTGCGGCTGTGGTTCTGTCCACAAGCGGCCTCCTGCTCTGTGTGAAAAACATCCCCGGGTACTTTATATTGGAACCTGGGGGGATAATCGACAATGTCCAGTGGGACTGCGTCACAAAGCGCAGCGTTCTCACTGACCCGGGATGGGGTGGGTATCGCTGGTTTGATCAGGTTGTAACCCCATTGGTGCCGTTCTTCTCAATCCTGTTGATCAACGCTCTGACAGTCAGACACATTTTACTCAGCAGTCGGGTCCGGAAGGCACTGAGGGCCCAGAGTCAGGGAGACAATCGCAGCGACCCAGAGATGGAGAGCAGAAGGAAGTCAATGATTTTACTCTTCAGCATCTCCGGAACTTTCATCCTCCTCTGGACCGTGTTTGTTATTACATTTTTCTATTTGGATGTGAGAGGATTAGTTTACATCACCCGTCCTCAATATACTTTACAACAAGTCGGATTTATGCTGATGGATTTAAATTGCTGCACAAACACATTTATTTATGTGGTGACTCAGTCCAGGTTCAGGGAGCAGATCAAGGTCGCGGTGAAATATCCGGTCACATCAATTATTAAATTAATGAGAAAATAAAACGGACTGAAAACCCCTCAGCCAATCAGGAGCTCCATCCGCTGACTGACAGCCTCTCAGCCAATCAGGAGCTCCAGCCGCTGCAGACAGCCTCTCAGCCAATCAGGAGCTCCAGCCGCTGACTGACAGCCTCTCAGCCAATCAGGAGCTCCAGCCGCTGACTGACAGCCACTCAGCCAATCAGGAGCTCCAGCCGCTGACTGACAGCCTCTCAGCCAATCAGGAGCTCTAGCCGCTGACTGACAGTCTCTCAGCCAGTCAGGAGCTCCAGCCGCTGACTGACAGTCTCTCAGCCAATCAGGAGCTCCAGCCGCCCACTGGCAGTCTCTCAGCCAATCAGGAGCTCCAGCCGCTAACTGACAGCCTCTCAGCCAATCAGGAGCTCCAGCCGCTGACTGACAGTCTCTCAGCCAATCAGGAGCCCCAACCGCTGACTGACAGTCTCTCAGCCAATCAGGAGCTCCAGCCGCTGACTGACAGTCTCTCAGCCAATCAGGAGCTGCAGCCGCTAACTGACAGCCTCTCAGCCAGTCAGGAGCTCCAGCCGCTAACTGACAGTCTCTCAGCCAATCAGGACCTCCAGCCGCTGACTGAAACCATCTCAGCCAATCAGCATCTCCAGCCGCTGAGTAACAGCCTCTCAGCTAATCAGGAGCTCCAGCCGCTGACTGACAGCCTCTCAGCCAATCAGGAGCTCCAGCCGCTGACTGACAGCCACTCAGCCAATCAGGAGCTCCAGCCGCTGACTGACAGCCTCTCAGCCAATCAGGAGCTCTAGCCGCTGACTGACAGTCTCTCAGCCAATCAGGAGCTCCAGCCGCTGACTGACAGTCTCTCAGCCAATCAGGAGCTCCAGCCGCCCACTGGCAGCCTCTCAGCCAATCAGGAGCTCCAGCCGCTGACTGACAGTCTCTCAGCCAATCAGGAGCCCCAACCGCTGACTGACAGTCTCTCAGCCAATCAGGAGCTCCAGCCGCTGACTGACAGTCTCTCAGCCAATCAGGAGCTGCAGCCGCTAACTGACAGCCTCTCAGCCAGTCAGGAGCTCCAGCCGCTAACTGACAGTCTCTCAGCCAATCAGGACCTCCAGCCGCTGACTGAAACCATCTCAGCCAATCAGCATCTCCAGCCGCTGAGTAACAGCCTCTCAGCTAATCAGGAGCTCCAGCCGCTACTAACAGCGTCTCAGCCAATCAGAAGCTCCAGCCGCTGACTGACAGCCTCTCAGCCAATCAGGAGCTCCAGCAGCAGCATGGCAGTCTTTCAACCAATCAGGAGCTCCAGCCGCTGACTGACAGTCTCTCAGCCAATCAGGAGCTCCAGCCGCTACTAACAGCCTCCCAGCCAATCAGGAGCTCCAGCAGCAGACTGGCAGTCTCTCAACCAATCAGGAGCTCCAGCCGCTGACTGACAGTCTCTCAGCCAATCAGGAGCTCCAGCCGCTACTAACAGCCTCCCAGCCAATCAGGAGCTCCAGCCGATGACTGACAGTCTCTCAGCCAATCAGGAGCTCCAGCCGCTGACTGACAGTCTCTCAGCCAATCAGGAGCTCCAGCCGCTACTAACAGCCTCCCAGCCAATCAGCAGCTCCAGCCGATGACTGACAGTCTCTCAGCCAATCAGGAGCTCCAGCCGCTGACTGAAACCATCTCAGCCAATCAGGAGCTGCAGCCGCTGACTGACAGTCTCTCAGCCAATCAGCAGCTCCAGCCGCTGAGTAACAGCCTCTCAGCCAATCAGGAGCTCCAGCCGCCGACTGGCGATCTCTCAGCCAATCAGGAGCTCCAACCGCTGATTGACAGCCTCTCAGCCAATCAGGAGCTGGGTCTGGGGCGTGGGGAGTACTGACAGTGCTGGCTGTGCGGTGGGAGCACTGACAGTGCTGGCTGTGTGGGGAGCACTGACAGTGGTGGCTGTGTGGGGGGTCACTGACAGTGGTGGCTGTGTGGGGGAGCACTGACAGTGCTGGCTGTGTGGTGGGAGCACTGACAGTGCTGGCTGTGTGGTGGGAGCACTGACAGTGCTGGCTGTGTGGGTGGAGCACTGACAGTGCTGGCTGTGTGGGGAGCACTGACAGTGCTGGCTCTGTGGGGGGAGCACTAACAGTGCTGACTGTGTGGGGGGAGCACTGACAGTGCTGGCTGTGTGGTGGGAGCACTGACAGTGCTGGCTGTGTGGGGAGCACTGACAGTGCTGGCTGTGTGGGGGGTCACTGACAGTGCTGGCTGTGTGGGGAGCACTGACAGTGCTGACTGTGTGGGGGGAGCACTGACAGTGCTGGCTGTGTGGTGGGAGCACTGACAGTGCTGGCTGTGTGGGTGGAGCACTGACAGTGCTGGCTGTGTGGTGGGAGCACGGGCAGTGCTGGCTGTGTGGGGAGCACTGACAGTGCTGGCTGTGTGGTGGGAGCACTGACAGTGCTGGCTGTGTGGGTGGAGCACTGACAGTGCTGGCTGTGTGGGGGAGCACTGACAGTGCTGACTGTGTGGTCGGAGCACTGACAGTGCTGGCTGTGTGCGGGGAGCACTGACAGTGCTGGCTGTGTGGGGGGAGCACTGACAGTGCTGGCTGTGTGGGGGGAGCACTGACAGTGCTGGCTGCGTGGGGGGAGCACTGACAGTGCTGGCTGTGTGGGGGAGCACTGACAGTGCTGGCTGTGTGGGGGGAGCACTGACAGTGCTGGCTGTGTGGGGAGCACTGACAGTGCTGGCTGTGTGGGGGAGCACTGACAGTGCTGGCTGTGTGGGGAGCACTGACAGTGCTGGCTGTGTGGGGTGAGCACTGACAGTGCTGGCTGTGTGGGGAGCACTGACAGTGCTGGCTGTGTGGGGTGAGCACTGACAGTGCTGGCTGTGTGGGGGGTCACTGACAGTGCTGGCTGTGTGTGGGGAGCACTGACAGTGCTGGCTGTGTGGGGGAGCACGGACAGTGCTGGCTGTGTGGGGGAGCACTGACAGTGCTGGCTGTGTGGGGGAGCACTGACAGTGCTGGCTATGTGGGGGGGAGCACTGACAGTGCTGGCTGTGTGGTGGGGGCACTGACAGTGCTGTCTGTGGGGGGAGCACTGACAGTGCTGGCTGTGTGGGGGAGCACTGACTGTGCTGGCTGTGTGGGGGTAGCACTGACAGTGCTGGCTGTGTGGTGGGAGCACTGACAGTGCTGGCTGTGTGGGGGAAGCACTGACGGTGCTGGCTGGGGGGGGGGGGGGGCTGCACTGACAGTGCTGGCTGTGTGGTGGGGGCACTGACAGTGCTGGCTGTGGGGGGGGGGGGCTGCACTGACAGTGCTGGCTGTGTGGGGGGAGCACTGACAGTGCTGGCTGTGTGACGGGAGCACTGACAGTGCTGGCTGTGTGGTGGGAGCACTGACAGTGCTGGCTGTGTGGTGGGAGCACTGACAGTGCTGGCTGTGTGGGGGAGCACTGACAGCGCTGGCTGTGTGGTGGGAGCACTGACAGTGTTGGCTGTGTGGGGGGAGCACTGACAGTGCTGGCTGTGTGGTGGGAGCACTGACAGTGCTGGCTGTGTGGGGGAAGCACTGACACTGCTGGTTGTGTGGGGGGAGCACTGACAGTGCTGGCTGTGTGGTGGGAGCACTGACAGTGCTGGCTGTGTGGGGGAGCACTGACAGTGCTGGCTGTGTGGTGGGAGCACTGACAGAGCTGGCTGTGCGGGGGAGCACTGACAGTGCTGGCTGTGTGGGGGGAGCACTGGCAGTGCTGGCTGTGTGGGGGAGTACTGACAGTGCTGGCTGTGTGGGGGAGCACTGACAGTGCTGGCTGTGTGGTGGGACCACTGACAGTGCTGGCTGTGTGGGGTGAGCACTGACAGTGTTGGCTGTGTGGTGGGAGCACTGGCAGTGCTGGATGTGTGGGGGGAGCACTGACAGTGCTGGCTGTGCGGGGTAGCACTGGCAGTGCTGGATGTGTGGTGGGAGCACTGACAGTGCTGGCTGTGCGGTGGGAGCACTGACAGTGCTGGCTGTGTGGTGGGAGCACTGACAGTGCTGCTGTGTGGGGGAGCACTGACAGTGCTGGCTGTGTTGGGGGGGGCACTGACAGCTCTGGCTGTGTGGGGGAGCACTGACAGTGCTGGCTGTGTGGGGGAGCACTGACAGTGTTGGCTGTGTGGTGGGAGCACTGGCAGTGCTGGCTGTGTGGGGGCAGCACTGACAGTGATGGCTGTGCGGGGGAGCACTAACAGTGCTGGCTGTGTGGTGGAAGCACCGACAGTGCAGGCTGTGTGCTGGGAGCACTGACAGTGCTGGCTGTGCGGTGGGAGCACTGCCAGTGCTGGCTGTGTGGTGGGAGCACTGACAGTGCTGGCTGTGCGGTGGGAGCACTGACAGTGCTGGCTGTGTGGGGGGAGCACTGACAGTGCTGGCTGTGTGGGGGAGCACTGACAGAGCTGGTTGTGTGGTCGAAGCACTGACAGTGCTGGCTGTGTGGGGGGAGCATTGACAGTGCTGGCTGTGTGGTGGGAGCACTGACAGTGCTGGCTGTGCGGTGGGAGCACTGACAGTGCTGGCTGTGTGGTGGGAGCACTGGCAGTGCTGGCTGTGTGGGGGCAGCACTGACAGTGATGGCTGTGCGGGGGAGCACTGACATTGCTGGCTGTGTGGTGGAAGCACCGACAGTGCAGGCTGTGTGCTGGGAGCACTGACAGTGCTGGCTGTGCGGTGGGAGCACTGACAGTGCTGGCTGTGTGGTGGGAGCACTGACAGTGCTGGCTGTGCGGTGGGAGCACTGACAGTGCTGGCTGTGTGGGGGAGCACTGACAGAGCTGGCTGTGTGGTGGAAGCACTGACAGTGCTGGCTGTGTGGGGGGACCATTGACAGTGCTGGCTGTGTGGTGGGAGCACTGACAGTGCTGGCTGTGCGGGGGGAGCACTGACAGTGCTGGCTGTGTGGTGGGAGCACTGACAGTGTTGGCTGTGTGGTGGGAGCACTGACAGTGCTGGCTGTGTGTGGGGAGCACTGACAGTGCTGGCTGTGCGGGGGAGCACTGACAGTGCTGGTTGTGTGGGTGGAGCACTGACAGTGCTGGCTGTGTGGGTGGGAGTACTGACAATGCTGGCTGTGTGAGGGAGCACTGACAGTGCTGGCTGTGTGGGGGAGCACTGACAGTGCTGGCTGTGTGGGGGGGCACTGACAGTGCTGGCTGTGTGGTGGGAGCACTGACAGTGCTGGCTGTGTGGGGGGGGGGGGCACTGATAGTGCTGGCTGTGTGGGGAGCACTGACAGTGCTGGCTGTGTGGTGGGAGCACTGACAGTGCTCTCTGTGTGGTGGGAACATTGACAGTGCTGGCTGTGTGGTGGGAGCACTGACAGTGCTGGCTGTGTGGTCGGAGCACTGACAGTGCTGGCTGTGTGGTGGGAGCACTGACAGTGCTGTCTGTGTGGTGGAGGCATTGACAGTGCTGGCTGTGTGTGGGGAGCACTGACAGTGCTGTCTGTGTGGTGGGAGCATTGACAGTGCTGGCTGTGTGTGGTGGATGCACTGACAGTGCTAGCTGTGTGGTGGGAGCATTGACAGTGCTGGCTGTGTGTGGGGAGCACCGACAGTGCTGGCTGTGTGGTGGGAGCATTGACAGTGCTGGCTGTGTGGGGGGTCACTGACAGTTCTGGCTGTGTGGTGGGAGCACTGACAGTGCTGGCTGTGTGTGGGAGCACTGACAGTGCTGGCTGTATGGGGGAGCACTGACAGTGCTGGCTGTGTGGGGGAGCACTGACAGTGCTGGCTGTGTGGGTGGAGCACCGACAGTGCTGGCTGTGTGGGGGGGAGCACTGACAGTGCTGGCTGTGTGGTGGGAGCACTGACAGTGCTGGCTGTGTGGGGGGAGCACTGACAGTGCTGTCTGTGTGGTGGGAGCATTGACAGTGCTGGCTGTGTGTGGTGGATGCACTGACAGTGCTAGCTGTGTGGTGGGAGCATTGACAGTGCTGGCTGTGTGTGGGGAGCACTGACAGTGCTGGCTGTGTGGTGGGAGCATTGACAGTGCTGGCTGTGTGGGGGGTCACTGACAGTTCTGGCTGTGTGGTGGGAGCACTGACAGTGCTGGCTGTGTGTGGGAGCACTGACAGTGCTGGCTGTATGGGGGAGCACTGACAGTGCTGGCTGTGTGGGGGAGCACTGACAGTGCTGGCTGTGTGGGTGGAGCCCCGACAGTGCTGGCTGTGTGGGGGGGGGGAGCACTGACAGTGCTGGCTGTGTGGTGGGAGCACTGACAGTGCTGGCTGTGTGGGGGGAGCACTGACAGTGCTGGCTGTGTCGGGGGAGCACTAACAGTGCTGGCTGTGTGGGGGAGCAGTGATAGTGCTGTCTGTGTAGGGGGAGCACTGACAGTGCTGTCTGTGTGGTGGGAACATTGACAGTGCTGGCTGTGTGTGGTGGATGCACTGACAGTGCTAGCTGTGTGGGGGAGCACTGACAGTGCTGGCTGTGTGGTGGGAGCACTGACAGTGCTGGCTGTGTGGTGGGAGCACTGACAGTGCTGTCTGTGTGGTGGAGGCATTGACAGTGCTGGCTGTGTGTGGTGGATGCACTGACAGTGCTAGCTGTGTGGTGGGAGCATTGACAGTGCTGGCTGTGTGTGGGGAGCACTGACAGTGCTGGCTGTGTGGTGGGAGCATTGACAGTGCTGGCTGTGTGGGGGGTCACTGACAGTTCTGGCTGTGTGGTGGGAGCACTGACAGTGCTGGCTGTGTGTGGGAGCACTGACAGTGCTGGCTGTATGGGGGAGCACTGACAGTGCTGGCTGTGTGGGGGAGCACTGACAGTGCTGGCTGTGTGGGTGGAGCACCGCCAGTGCTGGCTGTGTGGGGGGGAGCACTGACAGTGCTGGCTGTGTGGTGGGAGCACTGACAGTGCTGGCTGTGTGGGGAGAGCACTGACAGTGCTGTCTGTGTGGTGGGAGCATTGACAGTGCTGGCTGTGTGTGGTGGATGCACTGACAGTGCTAGCTGTGTGGTGGGAGCATTGACAGTGCTGGCTGTGTGGTGGGAGCATTGACAGTGCTGGCTGTGTGGGGGGTCACTGACAGTTCTGGCTGTGTGGTGGGAGCACTGACAGTGCTGGCTGTGTGGGGGTGCACTGACAGTGCTGGCTGTGTGGTGGGAGCACTGACAGTGCTGGCTGTGTGGGGGAGCACTGACAGTGCTGGCTGTGTGGGGGGGAGCACTGACAGTGCTGGCTGTGTGGGGGGGAGCACTGACAGTGCTGGCTGTGTGGTGGGAGCACTGACAGTGCTGGCTGTGTGGGGGGAGCACTGACAGTGCTGGCTGTGTCGGGGGAGCACTGACAGTGCTGGCTGTGTGGGGGAGCAGTGATAGTGCTGTCTGTGTAGGGGGAGCACTGACAGTGCTGGCTGTGTGGTGGGAGCATTGACAGTGCTGGCTGTGTGTGGGGAGCACTGACAGTGCTGGCTGTGTGGGGGGAGCACTGACAGTGCTGGCTGTGTGGCGGGAGCACGGACAGTGCTGGCTGTGTGGGGGGAGCACTGACAGTGCTGGCTGTGTGGAGGGAGCACTGACAGTGCTGGCTGTGTGGTGGGAGCATTGACAGTGCTGGCTGTGTGTGGGGAGCACTGACAGTGCTGGCTGTGTGGTGGGAGCATTGACAGTGCTGGCTGTATGTGTGGGAGCACTGACAGTGCTGGCTGTGTGGGGGGAGCACTGACAGTGCTGGCTGTGTGGTGGAAGCACCGACAGTGCAGGCTGTGTGCTGGGAGCACTGACAGTGCTGGCTGTGCGGTGGGAGCACTGACAGTGCTGGCTGTGTGGTGGGAGCACTGACAGTGCTGGCTGTGCGGTGGGAGCACTGACAGTGCTGGCTGTGTGGGGGAGCAATGACAGAGCTGGCTGTGTGGTCGAAGCACTGACAGTGCTGGCTGTGTGGGGGGAGCATTGACAGTGCTGGCTGTGTGGTGGGAGCACTGACAGTGCTGGCTGTGCGGTGGGAGCACTGACAGTGCTGGCTGTGTGGTGGGAGCACTGGCAGTGCTGGCTGTGTGGGGGCAGCACTGACAGTGATGGCTGTGCGGGGGAGCACTGACAATGCTGGCTGTGTGGTGGAAGCACCGACAGTGCAGGCTGTGTGCTGGGAGCACTGACAGTGCTGGCTGTGCGGTGGGAGCACTGACAGTCCTGGCTGTGTGGTGGGAGCACTGACAGTGCTGGCTGTGCGGTGGGAGCACTGACAGTGCTGGCTGTGTGGGGGGAGCATTGACAGTGCTGGCTGTGTGGTGGGAGCGCTGACAGTGCTAGCTGTGTGGTGGGAGCATTGACAGTGCTGGCTGTGTGTGGTGGATGCACTGACAGTGCTAGCTGTGTGGGGAGCACTGACAGAGCTGGCTGTGTGGTGGAAGCACTGACAGTGCTGGCTGTGTGGGGAGCACTGACAGAGCTGGCTGTGTGGTGGAAGCACTGACAGTGCTGGCTGTGTGGGGGGAGCATTGACAGTGCTGGCTGTGTGGTGGGAGCACTGACAGTGCTAGCTGTGTGGTGGGAGCATTGACAGTGCTGGCTGTGTGGTGGGAGCACTGACAGTGCTAGCTGTGTGGTGGGAGCATTGACAGTGCTGGCTGTGTGGTGGATGCACTGACAGTGCTAGCTGTGTGGGGGAGCACTGACAGTGCTGGCTGTGTGGTGGGAGCACTGACAGTGCTGGCTGTGTGGTCGGAGCACTGACAGTGCTGGCTGTGTGGTGGGAGCACTGACAGTGCTGTCTGTGTGGTGGAGGCATTGACAGTGCTGGCTGTGTGTGGGGAGCACTGACAGTGCTGTCTGTGTGGTGGGAGCATTGACAGTGCTGGCTGTGTGGGGGGTCACTGACAGTTCTGGCTGTGTGGTGGGAGCACTGACAGTGCTGGCTGTGTGTGGGAGCACTGACAGTGCTGGCTGTATGGGGGAGCACTGACAGTGCTGGCTGTGTGGGGGAGCACTGACAGTGCTGGCTGTGTGGGGGAGCACTGACAGTGCTGGCTGTGTGGGTGGAGCCCCGACAGTGCTGGCTGTGTGGGGGGGAGCACTGAAAGTGCTGGCTGTGTGGTGGGAGCACTGACAGTGCTGGCTGTGTGGGGGGAGCACTGACAGTGCTGG
This sequence comes from Scyliorhinus torazame, assembly GCF_047496885.1. NCBI lineage: Eukaryota > Metazoa > Chordata > Chondrichthyes > Carcharhiniformes > Scyliorhinidae > Scyliorhinus > Scyliorhinus torazame. The sequence goes on from NW_027307792.1 coordinate 371,639, forward strand.
CTGTGTCGGGGGAGCACTGACAGTGCTGGCTGTGTGGGGGAGCAGTGATAGTGCTGTCTGTGTAGGGGGAGCACTGACAGTGCTGGCTGTGCGGTGGGAGCATTGACAGTGCTGGCTGTGTGTGGGGAGCACTGACAGTGCTGGCTGTGTGGGGGGAGCACTGACAGTGCTGGCTGTGTGGGGGGAGCACTGACAGTGCTGGCTGTGTGGGGGGAGCACTGACAGTGCTGGCTGTGTGGAGGGAGCACTGAAAGTGCTGGCTGTGTGGTGGGAGCATTGACAGTGCTGGCTGTGTGTGGGGAGCACTGACAGTGCTGGATGTGTGGGGGGAGCACTGACAGTGCTGGCTGTGTGGTGGAAGCACCGACAGTGCAGGCTGTGTTCTGGGAGCACTGACAGTGCTGGCTGTGCGGTGGGAGCACTGACAGTGCTGGCTGTGTGGTGGGAGCACTGACAGTGCTGGCTGTGCGGTGGGAGCACTGACAGTGCTGGCTGTGTGGGGGAGCACTGACAGAGCTGGCTGTGTGGTCGAAGCACTGACAGTGCTGGCTGTGTGGGGGGAGCATTGACAGTGCTGGCTGTGTGGTGGGAGCACTGACAGTGCTGGCTGTGCGGTGGGAGCACTGACAGTGCTGGCTGTGTGGGGGGAGCACTGACAGTGCTGGCTGTGTGGTGGGAGCACTGGCAGTGCTGGCTGTGTGGGGGCAGCACTGACAGTGATGGCTGTGCGGGGGAGCACTGACAATGCTGGCTGTGTGGTGGAAGCACCGACAGTGCAGGCTGTGTGCTGGGAGCACTGACAGTGCTGGCTGTGCGGTGGGAGCACTGACAGTGCTGGCTGTGTGGTGGGAGCACTGACAGTGCTGGCTGTGCGGTGGGAGCACTGACAGTGCTGGCTGTGTGGGGGAGCACTGACAGAGCTGGCTGTGTGGTGGAAGCACTGACAGTGCTGGCTGTGTGGGGGGAGCATTGACAGTGCTGGCTGTGTGGTGGGAGCACTGACAGTGCTGGCTGTGCGGGGGGAGCACTGACAGTGCTGGCTGTGTGGTGGGAGCACTGACAGTGTTGGCTGTGTGGGGCAGCACTGACAGTGCTGGCTGTGTGTGGGGAGCACTGACAGTGCTGGCTGTGCGGGGGAGCACTGACAGTGCTGGTTGTGTGGGTGGAGCACTGACAGTGCTGGCTGTGTGGTGGGAGCACTGACAGTGCTGTCTGTGTGGTGGAGGCATTGACAGTGCTGGCTGTGTGGTGGGAGCACTGACAGTGCTGGCTGTGTGGGGGGAGCACTGACAGTGCTGGCTGTGTGGGGGAGCATTGACAGTGCTGGCTGTGTGGTGGGAGCACTGACAGTGCTGGCTGTGCGGTGGGAGCACTGGCAGTGCTGGCTGTGTGGGGGCAGCACTGACAGTGCTGGCTGTGTGGTGGGAGCACTGGCAGTGCTGGCTGTGTGGGGGCAGCACTGACAGTGATGGCTGTGCGGGGGAGCACTGACAATGCTGGCTGTGTGGTGGAAGCACCGACAGTGCAGGCTGTGTGCTGGGAGCACTGACAGTGCTGGCTGTGCGGTGGGAGCACTGACAGTCCTGGCTGTGTGGTGGGAGCACTGACAGTGCTGGCTGTGCGGTGGGAGCACTGACAGTGCTGGCTGTGTGGGGGGAGCATTGACAGTGCTGGCTGTGTGGTGGGAGCACTGACAGTGCTAGCTGTGTGGTGGGAGCATTGACAGTGCTGGCTGTGTGTGGTGGATGCACTGACAGTGCTAGCTGTGTGGGGAGCACTGACAGAGCTGGCTGTGTGGTGGAAGCACTGACAGTGCTGGCTGTGTGGGGAGCACTGACAGAGCTGGCTGTGTGGTGGAAGCACTGACAGTGCTGGCTGTGTGGGGGGAGCATTGACAGTGCTGGCTGTGTGGTGGGAGCACTGACAGTGCTAGCTGTGTGGTGGGAGCATTGACAGTGCTGGCTGTGTGGTGGGAGCACTGACAGTGCTAGCTGTGTGGTGGGAGCATTGACAGTGCTGGCTGTGTGGTGGATGCACTGACAGTGCTAGCTGTGTGGGGGAGCACTGACAGTGCTGGCTGTGTGGGGGAGCACTGACAGTGCTGGCTGTGTGGTGGGAGCACTGACAGTGCTGGCTGTGTGGTCGGAGCACTGACAGTGCTGGCTGTGTGGTGGGAGCACTGACAGTGCTGTCTGTGTGGTGGAGGCATTGACAGTGCTGGCTGTGTGTGGGGAGCACTGACAGTGCTGTCTGTGTGGTGGGAGCATTGACAGTGCTGGCTGTGTGGGGGGTCACTGACAGTTCTGGCTGTGTGGTGGGAGCACTGACAGTGCTGGCTGTGTGTGGGAGCACTGACAGTGCTGGCTGTGTGTGGGAGCACTGACAGTGCTGGCTGTATGGGGGAGCACCGACAGTGCTGGCTGTGTGGGGGGGAGCACTGACAGTGCTGGCTGTGTGGTGGGAGCACTGACAGTGCTGGCTGTGTGGGGGGAGCACTGACAGTGCTGTCTGTGTGGTGGGAGCATTGACAGTGCTGGCTGTGTGTGGTGGATGCACTGACAGTGCTAGCTGTGTGGTGGGAGCACTGACAGTGCTGGCTGTGTGGGGGGAGCACGGACAGTGCTGGCTGTGTGTGGGGAGCACTGACAGTGCTGGCTGTGTGGTGGGAGCATTGACAGTGCTGGCTGTGTGGGGGGTCACTGACAGTTCTGGCTGTGTGGTGGGAGCACTGACAGTGCTGGCTGTATGGGGGAGCACTGACAGTGCTGGCTGTGTGGGGGAGCACTGACAGTGCTGGCTGTGTGGGGGAGCACTGACAGTGCTGGCTGTGTGGGTGGAGCACCGACAGTGCTGGCTGTGTGGGGGGGAGCACTGACAGTGCTGGCTGTGTGGTGGGAGCACTGACAGTGCTGGCTGTGTGGGGGGAGCACTGACAGTGCTGGCTGTGTGGTGGGAGCATTGACAGTGCTGGCTGTGTGGGGGGTCACTGACTGTTCTGGCTGTGTGGTGGGAGCACTGACAGTGCTGGCTGTGTGTGGGAGCACTGACAGTGCTGGCTGTATGGGGGAGCACTGACAGTGCTGGCTGTGAGGGGGAGCACTGACAGTGCTGGCTGTGTGGGTGGAGCCCCGACAGTGCTGGCTGTGTGGGGGGGAGCACTGAAAGTGCTGGCTGTGTGGTGGGAGCACTGACAGTGCTGGCTGTGTGGGGGGAGCACTGACAGTGCTGGCTGTGTCGGGGAGCACTGACAGTGCTGGCTGTGTGGGGGAGCAGTGATAGTGCTGTCTGTGTAGGGGGAGCACTGACAGTGCTGGCTGTGCGGTGGGAGCATTGACAGTGCTGGCTGTGTGTGGGGAGCACTGACAGTGCTGGCTGTGTGGGGGGAGCACTGACAGTGCTGGCTGTGTGGGGGGAGCACTGACAGTGCTGGCTGTGTGGAGGGAGCACTGACAGTGCTGGCTGTGTGGTGGGAGCATTGACAGTGCTGGCTGTGTGTGGGGAGCACTGACACTGCTGGCTGTGTGGTGGAAGCACCGACAGTGCAGGCTGTGTTCTGGGAGCACTGACAGTGCTGGCTGTGCGGTGGGAGCACTGACAGTGCTGGCTGTGTGGTGGGAGCACTGACAGTGCTGGCTGTGTGGTAGGAGCACTGACAGTGCTGGCTGTGCGGTGGGAGCACTGACAGTGCTGGCTGTGTGGGGGAGCACTGACAGAGCTGGCTGTGTGGTCGAAGCACTGACAGTGCTGGCTGTGTGGGGGGAGCATTGACAGTGCTGGCTGTGTGGTGGGAGCACTGACAGTGCTGGCTGTGTGGGGGCAGCACTGACAGTGATGGCTGTGCGGGGGAGCACTGACAATGCTGGCTGTGTGGTTGAAGCACCGACAGTGCAGGCTGTGTGCTGGGAGCACTGACAGTGCTGGCTGTGCGGTGGGAGCACTGACAGTGCTGGCTGTGTGGTGGGAGCACTGACAGTGCTGGCTGTGCGGTGGGAGCACTGACAGTGCTGGCTGTGTGGGGGAGCACTGACAGAGCTGGCTGTGTGGTGGAAGCACTGACAGTGCTGGCTGTGTGGGGGGAGCATTGACAGTGCTGGCTGTGTGGTGGGAGCACTGACAGTGCTGGCTATGCGGGGGGAGCACTGACAGTGCTGGCTGTGTGGTGGGAGCACTGACAGTGCTGGCTGTGTGGGGGGAGCACTGACAGTGCTGGCTGTGTGGGGGGAGCACTGACAGTGCTGGCTGTGTGGAGGGAGCACTGACAGTGCTGGCTGTGTGGTGGGAGCATTGACAGTGCTGGCTGTGTGTGGGGAGCACTGACACTGCTGGCTGTGTGGTGGAAGCACCGACAGTGCAGGCTGTGTTCTGGGAGCACTGACAGTGCTGGCTGTGCGGTGGGAGCACTGACAGTGCTGGCTGTGTGGTGGGAGCACTGACAGTGCTGGCTGTGTGGTAGGAGCACTGACAGTGCTGGCTGTGCGGTGGGAGCACTGACAGTGCTGGCTGTGTGGGGGAGCACTGACAGAGCTGGCTGTGTGGTCGAAGCACTGACAGTGCTGGCTGTGTGGGGGGAGCATTGACAGTGCTGGCTGTGTGGTGGGAGCACTGACAGTGCTGGCTGTGTGGGGGCAGCACTGACAGTGATGGCTGTGCGGGGGAGCACTGACAATGCTGGCTGTGTGGTTGAAGCACCGACAGTGCAGGCTGTGTGCTGGGAGCACTGACAGTGCTGGCTGTGCGGTGGGAGCACTGACAGTGCTGGCTGTGTGGTGGGAGCACTGACAGTGCTGGCTGTGCGGTGGGAGCACTGACAGTGCTGGCTGTGTGGGGGAGCACTGACAGAGCTGGCTGTGTGGTGGAAGCACTGACAGTGCTGGCTGTGTGGGGGGAGCATTGACAGTGCTGGCTGTGTGGTGGGAGCACTGACAGTGCTGGCTGTGTGGGGGGAGCACTGACAGTGCTGGCTGTGTCGGGGGAGCACTGACAGTGCTGGCTGTGTGGGGGAGCAGTGATAGTGCTGTCTGTGTAGGGGGAGCACTGACAGTGCTGGCTGTGCGGTGGGAGCATTGACAGTGCTGGCTGTGTGTGGGGAGCACTGACAGTGCTGGCTGTGTGGGGGGAGCACTGACAGTGCTGGCTGTGTGGGGGGAGCACTGACAGTGCTGGCTGTGTGGGGGGAGCACTGACAGTGCTGGCTGTGTGGAGGGAGCACTGAAAGTGCTGGCTGTGTGGTGGGAGCATTGACAGTGCTGGCTGTGTGTGGGGAGCACTGACAGTGCTGGATGTGTGGGGGGAGCACTGACAGTGCTGGCTGTGTGGTGGAAGCACCGACAGTGCAGGCTGTGTTCTGGGAGCACTGACAGTGCTGGCTGTGCGGTGGGAGCACTGACAGTGCTGGCTGTGTGGTGGGAGCACTGACAGTGCTGGCTGTGCGGTGGGAGCACTGACAGTGCTGGCTGTGTGGGGGAGCACTGACAGAGCTGGCTGTGTGGTCGAAGCACTGACAGTGCTGGCTGTGTGGGGGGAGCATTGACAGTGCTGGCTGTGTGGTGGGAGCACTGACAGTGCTGGCTGTGCGGTGGGAGCACTGACAGTGCTGGCTGTGTGGGGGGAGCACTGACAGTGCTGGCTGTGTGGTGGGAGCACTGGCAGTGCTGGCTGTGTGGGGGCAGCACTGACAGTGATGGCTGTGCGGGGGAGCACTGACAATGCTGGCTGTGTGGTGGAAGCACCGACAGTGCAGGCTGTGTGCTGGGAGCACTGACAGTGCTGGCTGTGCGGTGGGAGCACTGACAGTGCTGGCTGTGTGGTGGGAGCACTGACAGTGCTGGCTGTGCGGTGGGAGCACTGACAGTGCTGGCTGTGTGGGGGAGCACTGACAGAGCTGGCTGTGTGGTGGAAGCACTGACAGTGCTGGCTGTGTGGGGGGAGCATTGACAGTGCTGGCTGTGTGGTGGGAGCACTGACAGTGCTGGCTGTGCGGGGGGAGCACTGACAGTGCTGGCTGTGTGGTGGGAGCACTGACAGTGTTGGCTGTGTGGGGCAGCACTGACAGTGCTGGCTGTGTGTGGGGAGCACTGACAGTGCTGGCTGTGCGGGGGAGCACTGACAGTGCTGGTTGTGTGGGTGGAGCACTGACAGTGCTGGCTGTGTGGTGGGAGCACTGACAGTGCTGTCTGTGTGGTGGAGGCATTGACAGTGCTGGCTGTGTGGTGGGAGCACTGACAGTGCTGGCTGTGTGGGGGAGCACTGACAGTGCTGGCTGTGTGGGGGGAGCATTGACAGTGCTGGCTGTGTGGTGGGAGCACTGACAGTGCTGGCTGTGCGGTGGGAGCACTGGCAGTGCTGGCTGTGTGGGGGCAGCACTGACAGTGCTGGCTGTGTGGTGGGAGCACTGGCAGTGCTGGCTGTGTGGGGGCAGCACTGACAGTGATGGCTGTGCGGGGGAGCACTGACAATGCTGGCTGTGTGGTGGAAGCACCGACAGTGCAGGCTGTGTGCTGGGAGCACTGACAGTGCTGGCTGTGCGGTGGGAGCACTGACAGTCCTGGCTGTGTGGTGGGAGCACTGACAGTGCTGGCTGTGCGGTGGGAGCACTGACAGTGCTGGCTGTGTGGGGGGAGCATTGACAGTGCTGGCTGTGTGGTGGGAGCACTGACAGTGCTAGCTGTGTGGTGGGAGCATTGACAGTGCTGGCTGTGTGTGGTGGATGCACTGACAGTGCTAGCTGTGTGGGGAGCACTGACAGAGCTGGCTGTGTGGTGGAAGCACTGACAGTGCTGGCTGTGTGGGGAGCACTGACAGAGCTGGCTGTGTGGTGGAAGCACTGACAGTGCTGGCTGTGTGGGGGGAGCATTGACAGTGCTGGCTGTGTGGTGGGAGCACTGACAGTGCTAGCTGTGTGGTGGGAGCATTGACAGTGCTGGCTGTGTGGTGGGAGCACTGACAGTGCTAGCTGTGTGGTGGGAGCATTGACAGTGCTGGCTGTGTGGTGGATGCACTGACAGTGCTAGCTGTGTGGGGGAGCACTGACAGTGCTGGCTGTGTGGTGGGAGCACTGACAGTGCTGGCTGTGTGGTCGGAGCACTGACAGTGCTGGCTGTGTGGTGGGAGCACTGACAGTGCTGTCTGTGTGGTGGAGGCATTGACAGTGCTGGCTGTGTGTGGGGAGCACTGACAGTGCTGTCTGTGTGGTGGGAGCATTGACAGTGCTGGCTGTGTGGGGGGTCACTGACAGTTCTGGCTGTGTGGTGGGAGCACTGACAGTGCTGGCTGTGTGTGGGAGCACTGACAGTGCTGGCTGTGTGTGGGAGCACTGACAGTGCTGGCTGTATGGGGGAGCATTGACAGTGCTGGCTGTGTGGGGGAGCACTGACAGTGCTGGCTGTGTGGGTGGAGCACCGACAGTGCTGGCTGTGTGGGGGGGAGCACTGACAGTGCTGGCTGTGTGGTGGGAGCACTGACAGTGCTGGCTGTGTGGGGGGAGCACTGACAGTGCTGTCTGTGAAGTGGGAGCATTGACAGTGCTGGCTGTGTGTGGTGGATGCACTGACAGTGCTAGCTGTGTGGTGGGAGCATTGACAGTGCTGGCTGTGTGTGGGGAGCACTGACAGTGCTGGCTGTGTGGTGGGAGCATTGACAGTGCTGGCTGTGTGGGGGGTCACTGACAGTTCTGGCTGTGTGGTGGGAGCACTGACAGTGCTGGCTGTGTGTGGGAGCACTGACAGTGCTGGCTGTATGGGGGAGCACTGACAGTGCTGGCTGTGAGGGGGAGCACTGACAGTGCTGGCTGTGTGGGTGGAGCCCCGACAGTGCTGGCTGTGTGGGGGGGAGCACTGAAAGTGCTGGCTGTGTGGTGGGAGCACTGACAGTGCTGGCTGTGTGGGGGGAGCACTGACAGTGCTGGCTGTGTCGGGGAGCACTGACAGTGCTGGCTGTGTGGGGGAGCAGTGATAGTGCTGTCTGTGTAGGGGGAGCACTGACAGTGCTGGCTGTGCGGTGGGAGCATTGACAGTGCTGGCTGTGTGTGGGGAGCACTGACAGTGCTGGCTGTGTGGGGGGAGCACTGACAGTGCTGGCTGTGTGGGGGGAGCACTGACAGTGCTGGCTGTGTGGAGGGAGCACTGACAGTGCTGGCTGTGTGGTGGGAGCATTGACAGTGCTGGCTGTGTGTGGGGAGCACTGACACTGCTGGCTGTGTGGTGGAAGCACCGACAGTGCAGGCTGTGTTCTGGGAGCACTGACAGTGCTGGCTGTGCGGTGGGAGCACTGACAGTGCTGGCTGTGTGGTGGGAGCACTGACAGTGCTGGCTGTGTGGTAGGAGCACTGACAGTGCTGGCTGTGCGGTGGGAGCACTGACAGTGCTGGCTGTGTGGGGGAGCACTGACAGAGCTGGCTGTGTGGTCGAAGCACTGACAGTGCTGGCTGTGTGGGGGGAGCATTGACAGTGCTGGCTGTGTGGTGGGAGCACTGACAGTGCTGGCTGTGTGGGGGCAGCACTGACAGTGATGGCTGTGCGGGGGAGCACTGACAATGCTGGCTGTGTGGTTGAAGCACCGACAGTGCAGGCTGTGTGCTGGGAGCACTGACAGTGCTGGCTGTGCGGTGGGAGCACTGACAGTGCTGGCTGTGTGGTGGGAGCACTGACAGTGCTGGCTGTGCGGTGGGAGCACTGACAGTGCTGGCTGTGTGGGGGAGCACTGACAGAGCTGGCTGTGTGGTGGAAGCACTGACAGTGCTGGCTGTGTGGGGGGAGCATTGACAGTGCTGGCTGTGTGGTGGGAGCACTGACAGTGCTGGCTATGCGGGGGGAGCACTGACAGTGCTGGCTGTGTGGTGGGAGCACTGACAGTGTTGGCTGTGTGGGGCAGCACTGACAGTGCTGGCTGTGTGTGGGGAGCACTGACAGTGCTGGCTGTGCGGGGGAGCACTGACAGTGCTGGTTGTGTGGGTGGAGCACTGACAGTGCTGGCTGTGTGGGTGGGAGTACTGACAATGCTGGCTGTGTGAGGGAGCACTGACAGTGCTGGCTGTGTGGGGGAGCACTGACAGTGCTGGCTGTGTGGGGGGGCACTGACAGTGCTGGCTGTGTGGTGGGAGCACTGACAATGCTGGCTGTGTGGGGGGGGCACTGATAGTGCTGGCTGTGTGGGGAGCACTGACAGTGCTGGCTGTGTGGTGGGAGCACTGACAGTGCTGTATGTGTGGTGGGAGCATTGACAGTGCTGGCTGTGTGTGGGGAGCACTGACAGTGCTGTCTGTGTGGGGGAGCACTGACAGTGCTGGCTGTGTGGGGAGCACTGACAGTGCTGGCTGTGTGGGGTGAGCACTGACAGTGCTGGCTGTGTGGGGTGAGCACTGACAGTGCTGGCTGTGTGGGGTGAGCACTGACAGTGCTGGCTGTGTGGGGGGAGCACTGACAGTGCTGGCTGTGTGGGGGGAGCACTGACAGTGCTGGCTGTGCGGTGGGAGCACTGACAGTGCTGGCTGTGTGGTGGGAGCACTGACAGTGCTGGCTGTGTGGGGGAGCACTGGCAGTGCTGGCTGTGTGGGGGAGCACTGACAGTGCTGGCTGTGTGGTGGGAGCACGGGCAGTGCTGGCTGTGTGGTGGGAGCACTGGCAGTGCTGGCTGTGTGGGGGGAGCACTGACAGTGCTGGCTGTGTGGGGAGCACTGACAGTGCTGGCTGTGTGGTGGGAGCACTGACAGTGCTGGCTGGGTGGGGGAGCACTGACAGTGCTGGTTGTGTGGGGGGATCACTGACAGTTCTGGCTATGTGGGGAGCACTGGCAGTGCTGGCTGTGTGGTGGGAGCACTGACAGAGCTGGCTGTGTGGGGGGAGCACTGACAGTGCTGGCTGGGTGGGGGAGCACTGACAGTGCTGGTTGTGTGGGGGATCACTGACAGTGCTGGCTCTGTGGTGGGAGCACTGACAGTGCTGGCTTTGTGGGGGAGCACTGACAGTGCTGGCTGTGTGCGGGGAGCACTGACAGTGCTGGCTGTGTGGGGAGCACTCACAGTGCTGGCTGTGTGGGGTGAGTACTGACAGTGCTGGCTGTGTGGGGGGAGCACTGACAGTGCTGGCTGTGTGGGGGGAGAACTGACAGTGCAGGCTGTGTGTGGGGAGCACTGACAGTGCTGGCTGTGTGGGGTGAGCACTGACAGTGCTGGCTGTGTGGTGGGAGCACTGACTGTGCTGGCTGTGTGGGGTGAGCACTGACAGTGCTGGCTGTGTGCGGGGAGCACTGACAGTGCTGGCTGTGTGGGGGAGCACTGACAGTGCTGGCTGTGTGGGGTGAGCACTGACAGTGCTGGCTGTGTGGGGTGAGCACTGACAGTGCTGGCTGTGTGATGGAGCACTGACAGTGCTGGCTGTGTGGGGTGAGCACTGACAGTGCTGGCTGTGTGGGGGAGCACTGGCAGTGCTGGCTGTGTGGGGGGAGCACTGACAGTGCTGGCTGTGTGGTGGGAGCACGGGCAGTGCTGGCTGTGTGGTGGGAGCACTGGCAGTGCTGGCTGTGCGGTGGGAGCACATTTATTTATGTGTTGACTGAGTCCAGGTTCAGGGAGCAGATCTAGATCGCGGTGAAATATCCGGTTGCATCAATTATTAAATTAATGAGAAAATAAAACTGACTGAAAGCCCCTCAGCCAGTCAGGAGCTCCAGCCGCTGACTGACAGTCTCTCAGCCTATCAGTATCTCCTGGCGCTGACTGACAGCCTCTCAGCTAATCAGGAGCTGGGTCTGGGGCGTGGGGAACACTGACAGTGCTGGCTGTGTGGTGGGAGCACTGACAGTGCTGGCTGTGTGGGAAAGCACTGACAGTGCTGGCTGTGTGGTGGGAGCACTGACAGTGCTGGCTGTGTGATGGGAGCACTGACAGTGCTGGCTGTGTGGTGGGAGCACTGACAGTGCTGGCTGTGTGGGGGGAGCACTGACAGTGCTGGCTGTGTGGGGGAGCGCTGACAGTGCTGGCTGTGTGGTGGGAGCACTGACAGTGCTGGCTGTGTGGTGGGAGCACTGACAGTGGTGGCTGTGTGGGTGAGCACTGACAGTACTGGCTGTGTGGTGGGAACACTGACAGTGCTGGCTCTGTGGGGGAGCACTGACAGTGCTGGCTGTGTGGGGAGCACTGACAGTGCTGGCTCTGTGGGGGAGCACTGACAGTGCTGGCTGTGTGGTGGGAGCACCGACAGTGCTGGCTGTGTGGTGGGAGCACTGACAGTGCTGGCTGTGTGGGGAGCACTGACAGTGCTGGCTCTGTGGGGGAGCACTGACAGTGCTGGCTGTGTGGGGGAGCACTGACTGTGCTGGCTGTGTGGGGGGAGCACTGACAGTGCTGGCTGTGTGGGGGGAGAACTGACAGTACTGGGTGTGTGGTGGGTGCACTGACAGTGCTGGCTGTTTCGGGGAGCACTGACAGTGCTGGCTGTGTGGGGGAGCACTGACAGTGCTGGCTGTGTGGGGGAGCACAGACAGTGCTGGCTGTGTGGGGTGAGCACTGACAGTGCTGGCTGTGTGGTGGGAGCACTGACAGTGCTGGCTGTGTGCGGGGAGCACTGACAGTCCTGGCTGTGTGGGGGAGCACTGACAGTGCTGGCTGTGTGGGGTGAGCACTGACAGTGCTGGCTGTGTGGGGTGAGCACTGACAGTGCTGGCTGTGTGGGGGGAGCACTGACAGTGCTGGCTGTGTGGGGGAGCACTGACAGTGCTGGCTGTGTGGGGGGAGCACTGACAGTGTTGGCTGTGTGGTGGGAGCACTGACAGTGCTGGCTGTGTGCGGGAGCACTGACAGTGCTGGCTGTGTGGGGGAGCACTGACAGTGCTGGCTGTGTGGGGGAGCACTGACAGTGTTGGCTGTGTGGTGGGAGCACTGACAGTGCTGGCTGTGTGGGGTGCGCACTGACAGTGCTGGCTGTGTGGGGGAGCACTGACAGTGCTGGCTGTGTGGGGGGAGCACTGACAGTGTTGGCTGTGTGGTGGGAGCACTGACAGTGCTGGCTGTGTGGGCGGATCACTGAAAGGGCTGGCTGTGTGGGGGAGCACTGGCAGTGCTGGCTGTGTGGGGGAGCACTGACAGTGCTGGCTGTGTGGTGGGAGCACGGGCAGTGCTGGCTGTGTGGTGGGAGCACTGGCAGTGCTGGCTGTGTGGGGGGAGCACTGACAGTGCTGGCTGTGTGGGGAGCACTGGCAGTGCTGGCTGTGTGGGGGGAGCACTGGCAGTGCTGGCTGTGTGGGGGGAGCACTGACAGTGCTGGCTGTGTGGGGAGCACTGACAGTGCTGGCTGTGTGGGGGGAGCACTGACAGTGCTGGCTGTGTGGGGGGAGCACTGGCAGTGCTGGCTGTGTGGGGGGAGCACTGACAGTGCTGGCTGTGTGGGGGAGCACTGACAGTGCTGGCTGTGTGGGGGGAGCACTGACAGTGTTGGCTGTGTGGTGGGAGCACTGACAGTGCTGGCTGTGTGGGGGAGCACTGACAGTGCTGGCTGTGTGGGGGAGCACTGACAGTGCTGGCTGTGTGGGGGGAGCACTGACAGTGTTGGCTGTGTGGTGGGAGCACTGACAGTGCTGGCTGTGTGGGGTGCGCACTGACAGTGCTGGCTGTGTGGGGGAGCACTGACAGTGCTGGCTGTGTGGGGGGAGCACTGACAGTGTTGGCTGTGTTGTGGGAGCACTGACAGTGCTGGCTGTGTGGGCGGATCACTGAAAGGGCTGGCTGTGTGGGGGAGCACTGGCAGTGCTGGCTGTGTGGGGGAGCACTGACAGTGCTGGCTGTGTGGTGGGAGCACGGGCAGTGCTGGCTGTGTGGTGGGAGCACTGGCAGTGCTGGCTGTGTGGGGGGAGCACTGACAGTGCTGGCTGTGTGGGGAGCACTGGCAGTGCTGGCTGTGTGGGGGGAGCACTGGCAGTGCTGGCTGTGTGGGGGGAGCACTGACAGTGCTGGCTGTGTGGGGAGCACTGACAGTGCTGGCTGTGTGGGGGGAGCACTGACAGTGCTGGCTGTGTGGGGGGAGCACTGGCAGTGCTGGCTGTGTGGGGGGAGCACTGACAGTGCTGGCTGTGTGGGGAGCACTGACAGTGCTGGCTGTGTGGTGGGAGCACTAACAGGGCTGGCTGTGTGGGTGAGGACTGACAGTGCAGGCTGTGTGGGGCGAACTCTGACAGTGCTGGCTCTGTGGGGGAGCACTGACAGTGCTGGCTGTGTGGGGGGAGCACCGGCAGTGCTGGCTGTGTGGAGGGAGCACTGACAGTGCTGGCTGTGTTGGGGATCACAGGCAGTGCTGGCTGTGTGAGGGGAGCACTGACAGTGCTGGATTTGTGGTGGGAGCACTGACAGTTCTGGCTGTGTGGTGGAGCACTGACAGTGCTGGCTGTGTGGTGGGAGCACTGGCAGTGCTAGCTGTGTGGGTGGAGGACTGACAGTGCTGGCTCTGTGGGGAGCACTGACAGTGCTGGCTGTGTGAGGGGAGCACTGACAGTGCTGGCTGTGTAGGGGGAGCACTGGCAGTGCTGGCTGTGTGGGGGAGCACTGGCAGTGCTGGCTGTGTGGTGGGAGCACTGACAGTGCTGGCTGGGTGGGGGAGCACTGACAGTGCTGGTTGTGTGGGGGGATCACTGACAGTTCTGGCTGTGTGGGGGAGCACTGGCAGTGCTGGCTGTGTGGTGGGAGCACTGACAGTGCTGGCTGTGCGGGGGGGGGCACTGACAGTGCTGGCTGGGTGGGGAGCACTGACAGTGCTGGTTGTGTGGGGGGATCACTGACAGTGCTGGCTGTGTGGTGGGAGCACTGACAGTGCTGGCTGTGTGGTGGGAGCACTGACAGTGCTGGCTGTGTGGTGTGAGCACTGACAGTGCTGGCTGTGTGGGGGAGCTCTGACAGTGCTGGCTGTGTGGGGAGCACTGACAGTGCTGGCTGTGGGGGGAGCACTGACAGTGCTGGATGTGTGGGGGGAACACTGACAGTGCTGGCTGTGTGGGGGAGCACTGATAGTGCTGGCTGTGTGGAGGGAGCACTGACAGTGCTGGCTGTGTGGTGGGAGCACTGACAGTGCTGGCTGTGTGGGGGGAGCACTGACAGTGCTGGCTGTGTGGGGAGCACTGACAGTGCTGGCTGTGTGGTGGAGCACTGACAGTGCGGGCTATGAGTGGGGGAGCACTGCCAGTGCTGGCTGTGTGGGGGGAGCCCTGTCAGTGCTGGCTGTGTGGTGGGAGCACTGACAGTGCTCGCTGTGTGGGGGGAGCACTGACAGTGCTGGCTGTGTGGGGGAGCACTGACACTGATGGCTGTGTCGGTGGAGCATAGGCAGTGCTGGCTGTGGGATGGCTCTCAACTGACATAAACTGTCCATTGTGAACTGACATAAAATGGCCACCGTGAACTGACATAAAATGGCTGCCGTGAACTGACATAAAATGGCCAACGTGAACTGACATAACATGGCCACCGTGAACTGACATAAAATGGCCATTGCGAGCTGACATAAAATGCCCCCCTTCAACCAATATAAAATGACCACCGTGAACTGACATAAAATGGCTGCCATGAACTGACATTAAATGGTCACCGCAAATGGACATAAAATGGCTGCCGTGAGCTAACATAAAATAGCCACCGTGACCTGACATAAAATGGCCACCGTGAACTGACATACAATGGCCACCGTGAACTGACATAAAATGGCCACCGTGAACTGACATAAAATGGCCATTGCGAGCTGACATAAAACGGCCCCCGTGAACGGACATACAATGGCAACCGTGAACTGACATAAAATGGCCATTGTGAACAGACATAAAATGGCCACCGTGTACTGACATAAAATGGACCCCGTGAACTGACATAAAATGGCATTGTGAACAGATATACAATGGCTGCCATGAACTGGCATAAAATGGTCACTGTGAACTGACAAAAAATGGCCATTGTGAACTGACATACAATGGCGATTGTGAACTGACATACAATGGCCCCCGTGAACTGACATAAAATGGCCATTGCGACCTGACATAAAACAGCCCCCGTGACCTGACATAAACTGTCCATTGTGAACTGACATAAAATGGCCACCGTGACCTGACATAAAATGGCCACCGTGAACTGACATACAATGGCCACCGTGAACTGACATAAAATGGCCACCGTGAACTGACATAAAATGGCCATTGCGAGCTGACATAAAACGGCCCCCGTGAACGGACATACAATGACCACCATGAACTGACATAAAATGGCCACCGTGTACTGACATAAAATGGCCCCTTCGACTGAATCAGATGGCACCCGTGAACTGACTTAAAATGGCTACCGTGAACTGAGATAAAATGGCCACCATGAACTGATATAAAATGGCCCCCTTGAACCGACATGAACTGCCCACCGCAACTGAGATAAAATGGCCATTGCAAACTGACATAACATGGCCATTGTGAACAGACATACAATGGCCATTGTGAACTGACTTACAGTGGCCATTGTGAACTGACATAAAATTGCCATTGCGAATTGACATACAATGGCCATTGTGAACTGGCATACAATGGCCACCATGAACTGACATAAAATGTCCACTGTGAACTGACATACAATGGCCATTGTGAACTGACATACAATGGCCACCATGAACTGACATAAAATGGCCATTGTGAACAGACATAAAATGACCACCGTGAACTGACATACAATGGCCACCGTGAACTGACATAAAATGTCCACTGTGAACTGACATACAATGGCCACCGTGAACTGACATAAAATGACCATTGTGAACAGACATAAAATGGCCACCGTGTACTGACATAAAATGGACCCCGTGAACTGACATAAAATGGCATTGTGAACAGATATACAATGGCTGCCATGAACTGGCATAAAATGGTCACTGTGAACTGACAAAAAATGGCCATTGTGAACTGACATACAATGGCGATTGTGAACTGACATACAATGGCCCCCGTGAACTGACATAAAATGGCCATTGCGACCTGACATAAAACAGCCCCCGTGACCTGACATAAACTGTCCATTGTGAACTGACATAAAATGGCCATTGCGACCTGACATAAAAAGGCCCCCGTGAACTGATATAAACTGTCCATTCTGAACTGACATACAATGGCCCCCATGAACTGACATAAAATGGCCAATGTGAACAGACATAAAATGGCCAATGTGAGCAGACATAAAATAGCCATTGTGAACTGTAATAAAATGGCCATTGCGAACTGACATAAAAAGGCCCCCGTGAACTGATATAAACTGTCCATTCTGAACTGACATACAATGGCCCCCTTGAACTGACATATAATGGCCATTGTGAACTGACATAAAATGGCCACTGTGAACTGAAATAAAATGGCCACTGTGAACTGATATACAATGGCCGCCGTGAACTGACATAAAATGGCCATTGCGACCTGACATAAAAAGGCACCCGTGAACTGACATAAAATGGCCCCCGTGAACTGACTTAAAATGGCCCCCATGAACTGACATAAAATGGCCACCGTGAACTGACATAAAATGGCCCCCGTGAACCGACATGAGCTGGCCACCGCAACTGAGATAAAATTGCCATTGCAAACTGACATAAAATGGCCATTGTGAACTGACAGACAATGGCCACCGTGAACTGAGATAAAATGGCCATTGCAAACTGACATAAAATGGCCATTGTGAACCGACATACAGTGGCCACCGTGAACTGACATAAAATGGCTGCCGTGAACTGATATACAATGGCCCCCGTGAACTGATATAAAATGTCCATCGTGAACTGACATGAAACGGCCCCGTGAACTGACATAAAATGGCCGCCATGAGCTAACATAAAATAGCCACCGTGACCTGACATAAAATGGCCGCCATGAACTGACATACAATGGTCACCGTGAACTGACATAAAATGGCCATTGTGAGCTGACATAAAATGGCCCCCGTCAACCGACATAAAATGACCACCGTGAACCGACATAAAATGGCCACCGTGTACTGACATAAAATGGCCCCCATCGACTGAATAAAATGGCCCCCGTGAACTGACATATAATGGCCACTGTGAACTGAGATAAAATGGCCACCGTGAACTGACATAAAATGGGCACCATGAACTGACATAAAATGGCCCCCGTGAACTGACATAAAATGGCCACCGTGAACTGACATAAAATGGCCCCCGTGAACCGACATGAACTGGCCACTGCAACTGAGATAAAATGGCCATTGCATACTGACATAAAATGGCCATTGTGAACTGACATGCAATGGCCATTGTAAACTGACATACAATGGCCATTGTGAACTGACATACAATGGCCACCATGAACTGACATAAAATGGCCCCCGTGAACTGACATAAAATGGCCACCGTGAACTGACATAAAATGGCCCCCGTGAACCGACATATACTGGCCACCGCAACTGAGATAAAATGGCCATTGCAAACTGACATAAAATGGCCATTGTAAACTGACATACAATGGCCCCCGTGAACTGACATAAAATGGCCATTGCGACCGGACCTAAAAAGGCCCCCGTGAACTGATATAAAATGTCCATCGTGAACTGACATAAAATGGCCCCGTGAACTGACATAAAATGGCCGCCATGAGCTAACATAAAATAGCCACCGTGACCTGACATAAAATTGCCGCCATGAACCGACATAAAATGACCACCGTAAACTGACATAACATGGCCCCCATTGACTGAATAAAATGGCCTCCTTGAACTGACATAAAATGGCCACCGTGAACTGACATAAAATGGCCTCCGTGAACCGACATGAACTGGCCACCGCAACTGAGATAAAATGGCCATTGCAAACTGACATAAACTGGCCATTGTGAACTGACATACAATGGCCATTGTGAACTGACATGCAATGGCCACCGTGAACTGACACAAAATGGCCACCGTCAACTGATAAAAAATGGCCATTGCAAACTGACATAAAATGGCCATTGTGAACTGACATACAATGGCCACCATGAACTGACATAAAATGGCTATTGCGACCTGACATAAAATGACTATTGTGAACTGACATAAAATGGCCATTGTGAACTGACTCACAATGGCCACCGTGAACTGACATAAAATGGCCATTGTGAACTGACATAAAATGGCCATTGTGAACTGACATAAAATGGCCACCGTCAACTGAAGAAAAATGGCCATGGCAAACTGACATAAAATGGCCATTGTGAACTGACATACAATGGCCATTGTGAACTGACATGCAATGACCACCATGAACTGACATAAAATGGCCATTGTGAACTGACATAAAATGGCCATTGCGACCTGACATAAAAAGGCCCCCGTGAACTGACATAAAATGGCCACTTTGAACTGAGATAAAAGGGCCACCGTGAACTGAAATAAAATGGCCACTGTGGACTGAGATAAAATGGCCACCGTGAACTGACATAAAATGGCCACCGTGAACTGACATAAAATGGCCCCCGTGAACCGACATGAACTGGCCACTGCAACTGAGATAAAATGGACATTGCATACTGACATAAAATGGCCATTGTGAACTGACATGCAATGGCCATTGTGAACTGACATGCAATGGCCATTGTGAACTGACATACAATGGCCACCATGAACTGACATAAAATGGCCCCCGTGAACTGACATAAAATGGCCACCGTGAACTGACATAAAATGGCCCCCGTGAACCGACATGTACTGGCCACCGCAACTGAGATAAAATGGCCATTGCAAACTGACATAAAATGGCCATTGTGAACGGACATACAATGGCCACCGTGAACTGACATAAAATGGCAATTGCAAATTGACATAAAATGGCCATTGTGAACTGACATACAATGGCCGCCGTGAACTGACATAAAATGGCCATTGCGAGCAGACATAAAAAGGCCCCCGTCAAACGACATAAAATGACCACCGTGAACTGACATAAAATGGCCACTGTGTACTGACATAAAATGGCACCCATCTACTGAATAAAATGGCCCCCATTAACTGACATAAAATGGCCACTGTGAACTGAGATAAAATGGCCACCGTGAACTGACTTAAAATGGCCATTGTGAACTGACATACAATAGCCACCGTTAACTGACATAAATGGCCCCCGTGAACTGATATAAAATGGCCACCGTGAACTGACATTAAATGGTCCCCGTGAACCGACATGAACTGGCCACCGCAACTGAGATAAAATGGCCATTGCAAACTGACACAAAATGGTCATTGTGAACTGACATGCAATGGCCATTGTAAACTGACATACAATGGCCACCGTGAACTGACACAAAATGGCCACCGTCAACTGAAAAAAAATGGCCATTGCAAACTGACATAAAATGGCCATTGTGAACAGACATACAATGGCCATTGTGAACTGATATACAATGGCCACCATGAACTGACATAAAATGGCCCCCATGAACTGACATAAAATGGCCACCGTGAACTGATATAAAATGGCCCCCATGAACCGACATGAACTGGCCACCGCAACTGAGATAAAATGGCCATTGCAAACTGACATAAAATGGCCATTGTGAACTGACAAAAAATGTCCATTGCAAATTGACATAAAATGGCCATTGTGAACTGACATACAATGGCCACCGTGAACTGACATAAAATGGCCATTGTGAACTGACATAAAATGGCCATTGTGAACTGACATAAAATGGCCATTGTGAACTGACATAAAATGGCCACTGTGAACTGACATAAAATGGCCAATGTGAACTGACATAAAATGGCCATTGTGAACTGACATACAATGGCCACCGTGAACTGACATAAAATGGCCATTGTGAACTGACATAAAATGGCCATTGTGAACTGACATAAAATGGCCATTGTGAACTGACATAAAATGGCCACTGTGAACTGACATAAAATGGCCAATGTGAACTGACATACAATGGCCACCGTGAACTGACATAAAATGGCCCCCGTGAACTGACAAAAAATTGCCAATGTGAACTGACATAAAATGGCCATTCTGAACTGACATACAATGGCCATTGCGACCTGACACAAAATGGCCCCCGTGAACTGACATTAACTGTCCATTGTGAACTGACACAAAATGGCCATTGCTACCTGACATGAACTGTCCATTGTTAACTGACATAAAATGGCTATTGTGAACTGACATAAAATGGCTCCCGTGAAGCGACATAAAATGGCCACCGTGAACTGACATACAATGGCCATTGTGAACTGACATACTAATGGCCGACTGCTGGTTGTGGATTTTGTTTTGGCAGAGTCCCAGAGAGAGACGGAGAGACGGAGAGACCGAGAGAGATGGAGAGGGGAGAACAGCCTCCCCCACCGAGAGAGATGGAGAAGGGGAACCCCCTTCCCCACCGAGAGAGATGGAGAAGAGGACCCCCCCCCCCCCACCGAGCGAGATGGAGAAGGGGTACCCCCCTCCCCCCACAGAGAGAGATGGAGTTGGTGGAACCCCCCCTCCCCCACCGAGAGATATGGAGAAGGAGACCCCCCCCTACAAAGCGAGATGGAGAAGGGGGAACCCCCCCCCCCCACCGAGAGAGAGATGGAGAGGGTGGAACACCCCGCCCCCCCACCGGGAGAGATGGAGAGGGGGAAATCCCCCTCCACCGAGAGAGATGGAGAGGGTGGACCCCCTCTCCCCCGCCGAGAGATAGAGAGGGGGACCCCCCACCGAGAGAGATGGAGAGGGGGAGCCCTGCCCCCACCGAGAGAGATGGAGAGGGGAGAACTCCCCCTCCACCGAGAGAGATGGAGAGTGTGGGACCCCCCCCCCCCTGCTGAGAGAGAAGGAGAGGGCGACCCCCCCACCACCGAGAGAAATGGAGAGGGGGGACCCCCCACCGAGAGAGATGGAGAGGGGGGACTCGCCCGGCGAGAGAGATGGAGAGGGGGACCCCCCACCGAGAGAGATGGAGAGGCGGGAACCCCCACACCCACCGAGAGAGATGGAGAGGGGGGAACTCCCCCTCCACCGAGAGAGATGGAGAGGGTGGACCCCCCCCCCGCCGAGAGAGATGGAGAGGGGGTCCCCCCTCCACCGAGAGAGATGGAGAGGGGGGAACTTTGCCCCCACCGAGAGAGATGGAGAGGGGGAGCACTGACCCCACCGAGAGAGATGGAGAGGGTGGACCCCCCCCCGAGAGAGATGGAGAGGGGGTCCCCCCTCCGCCGAGAGAGATGGAGAGGGGGGAACTTTGCCCCCACCGAGAGAGATGGAGAGGGGGGAGCCCTGACCCCACCAAGAGAGATGGAGAGGGGAGAACTCCCCCTCCACCGAGAGAGATGGAGAGGGTGGACCCCCCCCCCCGCTGAGAGAGAAGGAGAGGACACCCCCCCACCACCGAGAGAGATGGAGAGGGGGGACCCTCCACCGAGAGAGATGGAGAGGGGGGACTCCCCCAGCGAGAGAGATGGAGAGGGGGACCCCCCACCGAGAGAGATGGAGAGGCGGGAACCCCCACACCCACCGAGAGAGATGGAGAGGGGGGAACTCCCCATCCACCGAGAGAGATGGAGAGGGTGGACCCCCCCCCCCGCCGAGAGAGATGGAGAGGGGGTCCCCCCTCCACCGAGAGAGATGGAGAGGGGGGAACTTTGCCCCCACCGAGAGAGATGGAGAGGGGGGAGCCCTGACCCCACCGAGAGAGATGGAGAGGGTGGACCCCCCCCCCGACAGAGATGGAGAGGGGGTCCCCCCTCCGCCGAGAGAGATGGAGAGGGGGGAACTTTGCCCCCACCGAGAGAGATGGAGAGGGGGGAGCCCTGACCCCACCAAGAGAGATGGAGAGGGGAGAACTCCCCTTCCACCGAGAGATGGAGAGGGTGGACCCCCCCCCCCCCGCTGAGAGAGAAGGAGAGGACACCCCCCCCCCCCACCACCGAGAGAGATGGAGAGGGGGGACCCCCCACCGAGAGAGATGGAGAGGGGGGACTCCCCCAGCGAGAGAGATGGAGAGGGTGACCCCCCCACCGAGAGAGATGGAGAGGCGGGAACCCGCACACCCACCGAGAGAGATGGAGAGGGGGGAACTCCCCCTCCACCGAGAGAGATGGAGAGGGTGGACCCCCCCCCCCGCCGAGAGAGATGGAGAGGGGGTACCCCCTCCACCGAGAGAGATGGAGAGGGGGGAACTTTGCCCCCACCGAGAGAGATGGAGAGCGGGGACACCCCCAAAGAGAGAGATGGAGAGGGGGGACTCCCCCACCGAGAGAGATGGAGAGGCGGGAACACCCCACCCACCGAGAGAGATGGAGAGGGGGGACCCTCCCCCACCCCCCCCCCCCCCCCCCACCAATACGGAGAGGAAAACTGCAGGGGATGTGCACAATGGAAATGTGGAGCTTGTTCAAAGAACAGCTACTGCGTGTTCTTGATAAGTATGTACCTGTCAGGCAGGGAGGAAGTGGTCGAGCAAGGGAACCGTGGTTTACTAAGGCAGTTGAAACACTTGTCTAGAGGAAGAAGGAAGGAGGCTTATGTAAAGATGAGACATGAAGGTTCAGTAAGGGCGCTCGAGAGTTACAAGTTAGCTAGGAAGGACCTAAAGAGGGAGCTAAGAAGAACCAGAAGGGGACATGAGAAGTCTTTGGATGGTAGGATCAAGGATAACCCTAAAGCTTTCTACAGATATGTCAGGAATAAAAGAATGACTAGGGTAAGAGTAGGGCCAGTCAAGGACAGTAGTGGGAAGTTGTGCTTGGAGTCCGAGGAGATAGGCGAGGTGCTATACGAATATTTTTCATCACTATTCACACAGGAAAAAGACAATGTTGACGAGGAGAATACTGAGATTCAGGCTACTCGACTAGAAGGACTTGAGGTTCATAAGGAGGAGGTGTTAGCAATTCTGGAAAGGGTGAAAATAGACAAGTCCCCTGGGCCGGATGGGATTTATCCTAGGATTCTCTGGCAAATGTTGTCCCCTTGTTCAAGAAGGGGAGTAGAGACAACCCCGGTAAATATAGACCAGTGAGCCTTACTTCTGTTGTGGGCAAAATCTTGGAAAGGTTTTTAAGAGATAGGGTGTATAATCATCTGGAAAGGAATAATTTGATTAGACATAGTCAACACGGTTTTGTGAAGGGTCGGTTGTGCCTCACAAACCATATAGAGTTCTTTGAGAAGGTGAGAAACAGGTGGATGAGGGTAAAGCAGTTGATGTGATGTATATGGATTTCAGTAACGCGTTTGACAAGGTTCCC
The DNA here is from genome assembly GCF_047496885.1 of Scyliorhinus torazame. Lineage (NCBI taxonomy): Eukaryota > Metazoa > Chordata > Chondrichthyes > Carcharhiniformes > Scyliorhinidae > Scyliorhinus > Scyliorhinus torazame. The sequence continues at coordinate 394,854 of NW_027307792.1, forward strand.
CACGGTAGGCTACTGCAGAAAATACGGAAGCATGGGATTCAGGAATATTTAGCAGTTTGGATCAGAAATTGGCCAGCTGGAAGAAGACAAAGGGTGGTGGTTGATGGGAAGTGTTCAGACTGGAGTCCAGTTACTAGTGGTGTACCA